>NC_086333.1:36492669-36688427 GCF_032445375.1 Bacillus rossius redtenbacheri | reverse complement strand
GTTAATTGCTATATTACCACGCTTTTACTAGCTTCACTTGTTTGTATGTATGAATGGACTACGTAATAATATTTTTCCATTCAATTTTTGCCCACTTTTCGACGTCCGTGTGATTTGAAATTTTGCATACATAAAAAAAAAAACCTCTAACAAAACAATATTTTGATAACTTAAAGACCTTAATGTTAAAAAATTTTTTTTTGGGGGGGGGGGGGTGTTCAGAGGGCTAAAAAAAACCAATAATTTCGAGTTATGGGTATTAACCAGACTTTTTGTGTATCCATGAGGTTGGGGCATGGTGGAAATTTGCCCCAGGGTCGACTTAACACGTGGGGTGCAAAAAAAAAAGGGGGGGGGGGGGGAATAAAAACCAATAAATTTCGAAAATTTTATAACTCAATGTTTTTTAGATTTGGAGTGTTTCTGATCCAAAAGGTCGGGTTAACATGGAAAATATTCACTGGGGAAAAAAAGGTGCGCGTGTGTATTGACGGGAAGGGGGGAGGGGGGGGGGGGGGGTAATGCCTCAAAATTTTGGAAATACTAAATTATATTCTTTTCGATTTAAAGTTTTTCCGAGGTCGTGTTATGGTGGAAAATGTGCCTGCCTGGGGTTCGTTAATGGCAATATGATTACTAAATATTAAATTATCTGGCCTCTCTTCCGGCGTAATCAAGTGTATGATACGGACATTCCATCAGTCTCTTTTGATTTCGGTACAAAAGGTGTACATATAATTAAACCAATAGCGATTCAGTTTCCAGCGAAATACAGCTATGGTAATGCTGAAGGCGAATGTTGCCATTAATTCTCAGCTGAGCATCTACCGTGCATAAAATGGAATGCTACTCCGTAAATTATGCAGTTGTTTATTTGGGATCGCGTCTCTTTGCTGCCGGACAGGCTTGTGTAGCTCTTAGTCACGTAAAGTCACTGTATGGTCTTCAAGTAAAAGAACTTGATTGCTCTAAGATAACAAGAAAAGTTCCATGTAATGTTGACGCATTAGCTTAAATGACTAGTTTGCGTAAACATTGATGACTAAGTTTAAGTTCATTGTAACAAATAATTCTTTTAATCATTCATATTTAGTATTTTTAATTTGTTTCAATTACTTATATTCAATATTTTTATTTTGTGACTAAAAAACTTATATTTTAAAAAAACTAAAAAAAACCCTCTTTTATCGTTGAATTAACTGAAAATTAAAAAAATATATAATATAAAAAATAAGATTTTTTTTTCCAACAGCCAAATGATGCACCACAACTATGTATAACTAAAAGCGTGGGGTGCTCTCTCTTTTCATTTTCGTAATGACTGTATCCTCAAATTAGTGATATAAAATTTAAGATAAATGATATTGATCACCACCTGTGCGTAGATTCCGGGGGGGCAGGGGGCCCGGGCCCCCCTGGAATTAATAAGCCCCTCACTAAGGGGGGCCTGCCTGCCCTTCAAAAGCTTAACTTCGAAACGTGATCGATGTGAAAACTAGGTCTTATACAAAACTTTTTGAATATTTTAGAATTTTCTTCTTATTGCATGCATGTGGGCCAAAATATGGGCAGTGTACAGCAAACAGGCACCGAATCCAGATATGATGTGTCGGTTAACCCACGTACTAAATTCTCGGCTCCCACCCTCCGTAATCTTCCGCCAGCCCCACTTGCGATTCCTACAGATTTGTGCCCTTGAAGCACCCCATTACTAGTTTTAAGTTAATTATTGTTATGAAGTTCATATATTAATTTTCATAATGACTATCCTAAATAAAGATCGCAGGCTTTCACGGCCTTTGTCTGCATTTTCTTGGCTTCTGGGTGTAGGACGTGTCAGGTAATTGTTTTGCGAAGTTTCGGCAGTCATTGCAGCTGCCATCATTAGGTAGACTTAGCCTAAACGTCGCAAGACAATTACCTGACACGGCCTACACCCAGAAGCCAAGAAAATGCAGACTATCCTAAAATTTTCGAAATGACTTTATCCTAAAATTTTTGTATTGATATATCCTTAAATTAGTTATAGAAATAGTGATATTACAAATCATATTGTTATTTCTGAGAGAAAATTTAAGACAAGTGATATGAAGCACCTTACATTTTTATTTATACAGATATGTGGTGCATTATTTGGCTGTTGGACGAATAACTTAAATTAAAATTTTTATTGTATAGTTTTTAATTCATTCAACGATAAAAAAAATTTTAAAGTTTTTTAAACTATAAGTTTCTTTATATTGAAACTCACAGAAATGAAAAATTTCTTCACATTTATTTTCTCGCGCCCTGCATTTTTTTTTCTTTGCATCTATAGTTCACACCGACGCCGACGTTATTGGAGATTTTCGTAACGGACACAATGCATAGAAGTTAGGATAAGATTGTCGCCGTGGCCCGTGCGACAAGGATCCAGCCATCCCAGCATTTGTTGAAGGGATTATGGGAAATCACGAAAACAGCTGTTTTATGCGGTCGCGGGACCATATCTGAGCCTTGGTTCCGCCGTCAACAAAACCAGAAGCTACCAATGTTGAGGTTACGAAGCAGTAGTCAAAGACCCACCAGACAACAGCATTGCAGTGTAGAGGCGCTTAGGGGCCAATTGTATCAGCGCTGAAGACAATGCAATTGGCAACTATAAAGCGAAAGGGTTCATTTGCGCTCCTTTTTTGGATTTGTGAGCAACGTAATTGAGGTGAGGATAGCAGCTGCCAGGGGCGTGCCTGGGGGGGGGGGGGGGGACGAGGGAGACCGGACCCCCCCCCCCCCCAGGGCTAAAAATATTTTAATATTAAATTCATAAAATGAAAAAAATAAATATTTAGTATGATATTAAAATAAATTCAATGACACAAGCCAGTATTTTTAGATAGCCTAAATCAGCAATATTGAACACGCATTTTTCCAAAATTTTCCCGGGTGAGGACCCCCGGACCCCCCGCCTAGCTGGGGGGTATTCCATACCCCCCAGGCCCCCCGGAAAGGCCCTAGCCTTCTGCCTGACCCCCCCCCCCTCCCCCAGAGCAAAATCCTGGGCACGCCACTGGCAGCTGCAGTAGCGTGAACGAGAATTTAGTTTGATACGAGTTGAACCAGCGTGAAAAGTATCGCCTATGAAATAACTACAAAGTAAAGTAATACGTAAAAAAAAAACAGAGAGCTTACATTGAAGAACAATGTCCTTCAATGACATGCACTCAATAAAATTAATTTCGTGAAAATTGGCCTGATGCCCAAAGTACCTATGTTAGTTACTAGGGAAATTTTATATTCATTAATTATAATAAATCTCTTTCGGCACTGTCTACATGTGAGGGGGGTTTCGAAACTTTTTTTTTCTTTATATCAATCTAGATACTTCTCGAACATTAGGAAAACTTGATTTATAAAATGTCCTGAAGTATCGATAAAACATTTTCTCATGTTCCATGCACCCAAATTGTTCGGATTGTTTTTTTTATTCAATGCATCAATTATTTTCGAAGGATTTCTAGAATATACTCGATAAGATTTGCATGAGATTGAAATTTATCTGGCACAGATAGGCAGATTCTGTACTATACTGCTAGAGAAAACTCACATAAGGATAAAATGCCTAGGTATCTATTTTGCCCCATAACCGAAGCATTCAACAAATACGAGGAACGTTCCGAAAGTAATTTTTTTTTTGTTTATACGGAAACTTTATTGCCAAAAAACTACACCATGGCATCAAAAACTATACACCTTGCACAATTTTTAGACATAGTCACCACAGACATTGAGACGTTTGTCGCAGCGTGCAATCAGTTTGAAGAAACCACTCTGGTGAAACTCGGTGCCATGCGATGCAAAGTTCCAAACAATATATATATTTTTTTAATATTTAGAATATGTACAAAAATTTTAACTAAATTAATACCGTACCTACTGAAGGATTATATGAGAATTTTTTTTACATACAACCCCTATGTTTTCAACGTTTTGTGTAATGGTAACAAAAATTAATTTAAATAAAAATTTTTAGTTAGTAATACGTAATAACAATAATTAAGAATTTATTTCATAATATGCCTACTCTTGTCTTAATACACGCTGAGAAAAGAGAGTTGTTGCAACCGGCCCCTGTTGCATTGTGCCCTGGCTTCGCCTACGACTTTTTTTTTCCTTTGCCAAAAGAACAGTCTAAGGTCGGTTCGTAAATTGCGCAATGAACGCAAAGACGCAACGGCGCAATATGCAACCAACGCAAGAAAAGCACGCAAGTCACAAGACGTAGTCAAACTTGAAAAAGTAAAACAAAGTGTCATTCCCAGGCTTCTTTTGATAATTCATGTTCATCATTAAAACATTTTAAACTGCCAAAAATTTGATTCAACATTGTTTTTACCTTTCGCAGTGTGTTAGTATGACAAGTGAAAAGGGACGTTTTATTATAAAAACAACATCGTGGCCGTCGTATATAACGTCTGCCTCTTTAAAAGTTTTTGAACACTTCATCACTGCAAGTATGGAAGGCAGAAACCTATGCTGAAACGCGAGAAGTTGAAAGTTGCCGGATACATGCGTTGCGTTCTTGCGTCTTGCGTAGTGTAAAAACGGGTATTTGAAAACGTTATTGAAAATTTTGCGTTTAGCGTTTCTTGCGTGCTTGCGTTTCCTACATAGTTTAAGGCCCGGCCACAATAAACATAAGCTTTTCAGAAGCACAACACTGTAATATACATAGTTGAACTCCATATCAATCTATCTGACTAGCTACAATCGTGTATATTGCGATAAGCATTTACACAGCGAAGTATCACAAATACGTGGGAAGATAAAAATGTGCTTTGGACCAAGGTTTAAAGATAATATTAACACGGTTTAAAATAAACTCGAACAAATATGATAGTAAGGAAGTCTCATCAAAAAAATTTTCAGTCAACAGTTTAAGATAAATTTAGGCTTTTTACAATAAATTATAACGAATTTGATAGTATATCCAAAGTAAAAAGGTTCTGATTTTTTTCAACGCTTGTTATCTCAACTCCTTGCTGTAATGGTTGGTTACATAAAAATTTACTTTAGACAAAAGTTTAGAACCAATTTAGTAAGTTAAAATAAATAACGGATTAAATAGTGTACATGGTATGAAAGTTTTATTTAAATTTTTGTTCCAAGCCTTGTTTTTTTAACCTTTTGCATTAATGGTTCGTATTATCAAAAAAATTTTCATACCAAAGTGTTAGATAATATTTTAGAAGGTTTACAATCAGTTTCATATTCCTTAGTTTACCTAATGAGGGAGTCATGGATATTTTTTGTCCTTTAACCTTTGTTTTTTCCACCCTTTGCAAGAATGGGTGGTCGTATCAAAATTCGTTTCAGACAAAAGTTTAGGATAACACTTTTAAGGTTCATAAACAACATGAACGTATTTGATATTTTGTCTACTAAAAAGGTTATGTATTTTTACCATGCTTTTATTTGCTTCACCTGTATGTACGAATGGATTATGTAATAAAAATTTTCCATTCAATGTTTACCACTTTTCGACATCCGGATGTGTAGAAATTTTGCATACATATAAAGAACCTCCTACAAAACAACATTTTGATAATTTAAGACCTTAGTGTTGAGGGAGAGTGGAGAGTCAGAGGTCAAAATACCACTAATTCCGAGCTATGAGTAATAACCAGGCTTTTTGTAGATCCGTGGGGTCGGGGAATGGTGGGAATTTGCCCCGGGGTCGACTGTTACCCTAAAGTAGGGGAAGGGGGAGGGAGTTAAAAAACCAAAATTTCAAGATTTTTTAAACTCAATGCTTTTTCGATTTGGAGTGTTTCCAATCCAAAAGGTCGGGTTATGGTGGAAAATGTGTCCAGGGTTCGTTAATGGCAATATGGCAACTCTTCCGGCGTGATCAAGTGTATGATACGGACATTCCATCAGTCTTTTATTTCGGCACAAATGGTGTAAATAATTAAACCAATAGCGATTCAGTTTCCAGCGAAATACAGCTATGGTAATGCTGAATGCGAATGTTGCCATTAATACTCAGCTGAGCATCTACCGTGCATAAAATGGAATGCTGCACTGTAGATTATGCAGTTGTTTATTTGGAGATCGCGTCTCTTTGCTGCCGGACAGGTTTGTGTAGTTCTTAGTCGCGTAAAGTCACTGGATGGTCTTCAAGTAAAAGAAATTCTATTTAATGATGACGCATTAGCTGAAATTTTTAGATTACGTGAACATTGAATACTAATTTTAAGTTAATTGTAACAAATAAATATTTTAAGCATTCATGTTTAGTATTTTTAATTGGTTTCAATAACTAATATTCAGTAGTTTTATTTTATTTTCAGACTAAAATGAATAAAATAAACTTATAGTTAAAAAAACTAAAAAAAACTCTTTTATTGTTGAATGAACTAAGAATTAAAAAATAATCTAATTTAACTTTTTTGTCCAACAGCCAAATTATGCACGACAATTCTGTATAAATAAAAGCGTTGGGTGCTCTCGCTTTTCATTTTCGTAATGACTATATCCTAAAATTATAGAAAGAAAATTTAAGACAATTGATATCAAACTCCTCATGGGCGTAGATCCGAGGGGGGGGGGGGAGGGGGGTCCGGTTCCCCCTGGAATTAAGAGGCCCCTCACTTGCAAAAGCGTGACTGTGAAACGTGTTTGATGTCAAAACTATGTCTTATGGAAAACTTTCTTTATATTTTAAAGTTTTCTTCTTATTGCATGCATGTAAACCAAAATATGGGCAATGTACAGCATACGGGCACCGCATCCAGATATGACGTGTCGGTTAACTGGCAGCACAGTGGTTATTAAATATTTCCATTACGTAACTTCCGTTGCATTCATGAATTTACTCCTACCAAATGTTCAGTGTTGTTAAGTAACGAATTACAAGTAATCGGATTACTTGTAACGATTACTTTTCAAGTAATTTATACTTCTAACGAATTACATTTAAAAAATGTAATTCGTACTTGTAATCGGAATACATAACATTAATTGTAATCGATACATTAAGGTAATCGATACTTTATATTTACTTGCCGTTACTTTTATTCTCGGAACTTATAATGAATACAATTAAGAACAAGAAGATCATGCACTTTTTTATTAGTAAAGATTATAATTTTACGCTTGTAGTGCTACAATCGTATGCACAACATCTATGATCAAATATGAAGAGCCATGGTGACTTGCAGTGTCTCCAACATTACCCTATCCTAAAATCTGCATTTTAAAAATTTTACTCATCGCTGCCGTCAAGTGCTCCCGTTGAGCGTCTTTTTAGTGTTGGTAAAGATGTTTTTGCCATCAAGAGAGGGAATCTATCTGATGAGAACTTTAAAATGCAATTGTTTTGTAAGGTAAATTCCACTACTTGTATGAAGTCTTTTGATGTTATTCAAGCAAGTTTGTCCACAAATATTATTCATTTAACTAAAGATAATAAATTTAATAATTACATGAAATCATTTTTTTTTAAAAAAACATATATGTATGTATGTTTATTAATGCAACAAAGTGTAAAAAATTGAATCGTAGGTCAGTTTTAAAATGGTAGCGGAAAGTAATTGTAATTGTAATTGTAATTTTACTGATTACTTCTATGTAAAGTAATTTTTACTTGAATTAGTTACATTATCACCACAGTAATTGTAATTGAGCCCAATTACTTTTTCCGAGTACTTTTAACAACACTGCAAATGTTACACATAAAAAAGAATCTCGGATTCACTTCGATAACAACAGCTGTGAGCAAATCGTACGGAAGAAGGCCCCATGCTGTGGAAGACTCTACTCAAGATATACAGCACAATCAGTCAAAGCCGAGCTGGCGAGCACTTCAAGAGGGAAGTGCAGTCTGGAGCCAAGAGTCCGCGAGCTGGTGGCCCATGTTGATGGATCAGCGGGGTCGGCCATCCACGAGAGATGGCTCAGTAGGGTTTACACCTCTTGAAGTTGGAATGTGCCACCAACGACAAGTAGCTACGTCATAGATCTGGTCATAGCCGTTGCCGAAACATCGTCGTTTTTAGGCGATCATCGAACCGCTGAGAGTGGCTTTTTATCGAAATTGTTAGTTAAACATTTCCTGTATAACTTTAAAATTTTATGTTTCAATATTTTGTTGCATGTTAAAATAAAAAAAAAATAAAAAAAACTTTCTTATGTTATCATGTTTTGGTGATAATGTCTACATTACGACGTAATGCAAACCATGGTAGTCTCCAGCTCAAAACAGAAGAGCGGGTGGGATTGGGAAAGGGGTGGGGGGTAGGGGAATTTTCCGGGATTCAACTGTATCATTGGTGAAGAGGGTCCATGGGTCATACAAAAATAAACAATGACAAAAGGAAAACATTATTTTTTAAACACATTTTTGAACTTCAGTGTTTGTGAGGAATAGTTACAAATCTTTACCCTTGCTAAAGGGGACCTTTGGAAGGGAGGGGGGGGGGGAAGAGATTAACTGCCCCCCTTGTGGACTCTCCCCGTCCCCTCTGGATACGCCCACTGTAGGTCATTTTCATGTGAATTGTTCAGTGTGGTCTTGTGTAATGCTAAAATATTAATTGCGTGGAAAAAATAATCATTAAACTAAGTTGCCGTGTTTGCCTTAAGTGTGTTATTCCATGCTGGCTCTATGATGAATATACATACATATTTCGATGGTCACCACAACAAGTGCGTTGCAGCGGAGTGCTAACACCAGTTACAGCAATTAGACAGTTCGACTTTTAATAAACTTACAGGGGGGATAGCAAAATAAAAAATAAGAAAGAAGTGTTGAGTACTGCACTGGCTACTGCAGTGAAGTCAAGTTTTGGAAGGAGTTATCAGTCACGCATCAGTGTGCATTGAGGGGTATAGCGAGGAACCAAATGGCGCCAATTGGTTTCAATTCTTTTTTATACCGAAATAATTCTCTATAATTTTTTTTTAAAATTGGCCTCTTAAAAACTTTGTATGCAATTTTATGGGATTTGTGAAATAACAGTGTCTGTCTGTTATAAATAGTCAATAAATATGAATTTTTAGAATGTAATTCTCTTTCACTGTGCGAAAGTTTAACAAGTGTAAACGTGATGAAAGTAGCAAAAACCACGTCGTGGCCTTCTACACACACAAAGTCTGGCTTTTTAAAATTTTTCGGAACACTTCACCTTACATTTGGGCAGCGGAAACTCAAGCAGAAATGCAAGAGCTTGGAAGTTGGCTGATGCTCGTGTTGAATTTTTTTTTTTGGTCCTGTGTAGTTCATACAGGGGTATCTACCTAAGTTGAAAACATCGTGGCTGAATTTTCTGCTTGTTGCGCTTGCTGCGTTCTGGTGTTTCTTAAGGCCCATTCTACAATGACACGGAAACGGAGGCGGATCACGCTTATCGGAGACCATTCTCACGGAACAGAGTTTCCACAACAGCACGCAGACGGATACCGTTCCGTACGCGTTAGCTCGGTAACGCTGAGCTCTTCCGTTTACGTTGCTCCGTGCGACCAATAGAAGCCGAGTAATTTGGCTGCGGTGGTAGCCACGTTTATTTATGTTGTAAAAAAAAAAGAATGTTGAAAATGGTTTCAAGTGCAAGAATATCTATTGTTCTATTATTACTTTATGGTTTGTTTTCGTTATATAGCCTATGTAAATTGTGCCCGTGCTATGTTCTCGAAGCATACTATTTTTTTAAAATTACATTATTATTTAGTAAAGTTGAAATGCAATCTCATTGACACAGGGACGTCGGAACGTTTTCATAAGTGGGGGGGGGGGGGGGGGGGGGGGGCGAAAAGATATATCACACTTACCTCAGTCCTAGAGCGGGGGGTGGCCCTCCCCCATGAAAAATTTGGAATTTTAGATGCAAAATTGTGCTATTTGATGAGTCTCCGAACCAAACTATTAAATATACCATTCCAAGAATTTGAAGACGTAGTATGTATTAAATATGGATTAAAATATCTGGTTGAGAAGAATACTACTAGGACCAAACATTTATTCTGGGAAAAGGAGGGGGGCGAAATGCTGATCTCGCCCCCCCCCCTCCCCATGCATAACAGCACGGGAGCGACTCGCCCCTGCTGCCCCCCCCCCCCCCTGTTCCGACGTCCCTGCATTGACAGTCATGTGTTACGTTTCCGTGCACCATGGAAGCAACAGACGCGATAGTGAGATGTCCTTGGGGGTACGTCTCCGCTCCCGTGGCGTGTTGGGACTAGGGTTACCAGACGTCCGGCAAAAGGAGGACATGTCCTCCTTTTTATGTATTTTTTTGCGTCCGGCCGGATTTTCCTTAATGCTCCAAAATGTCCGGCTTTTTTATAAAGTGAGATAATTCCTGCAGTTACACTCTGGGCAAAGCGCGCGCTGTCCGCAGAGTCAACCCCACTAGTAAGTAGTACTATGACAGCTTGATAGGTAGCAGCACATGCAAAAGCACGTGTTTTTAATATGCTGTATATGCGTAGTTTGTTTGTTTCTTTATACTGAAACTGTATTAAATGCCAAAACATTGTAAAATATCTTACTCCATTGTAATTAATTCATGGCTTTTTTTAAAAAAAAATATATATATATATATTGTCCTCCTTTTTAGTGAAATGTCCTCCTTTTGCGAGGTGAATGTCCTCCTTTTTTGTTATCAGTGTCTGGTAACCCTAGTTGGGACGGGCCTCAGCCCACGGGAGCCGACGGCGGGTCGGCGTGAGAACACGTCTAGTCTGAGCGCAGCTCTTGTCCAGCGGCTCCCGATTTAGACCGGGAATCAGAGCTAAAAGCGGCCCTGGGACGAGCCGCTAGGGGCGCGCCGTTCGCTCGCCGGCGCGACAGGGCAGTTCACACGGCTCAAAGGCCCGGCCACTTCAAACGAATAACCTGTCCACGTACTTCCCGTCGATTAAACTTGGCGTACACAACGCGAGTAGCTGCTGTACGGCATCCAGGTCTACATAGAGGACAGCTCGAGTTTTGTTTACTTTCACCTGCCATAGAAGATACGACTGCTATTTATTATTCCCTCACTTTAATATGTTGGGTTATTTCTCACTTGGTTCAGGACTAGATGTTGCGATGCCCATTCGTCTCCATGAGATAATTTCGCCCAGCAGTCACACCGTGGCGGTCGCACCATGGCGGTGGCTCTGGTGATTGAAATCAGTCTCAATCATCATCACTTTCCATTTAAGGCACAATTTTATGTCATACGTGGTTCATTTGGACTACAATATTGTTTTAAAATGTCCACGCAACACAGATTATTACTCCAAACACACACACACACATTATATAATCCTGTAGGCCCTTCTGAACTTATTATTCCTGTAGGCCTTTCTGTACTTCATATTCCTAAAGGCCCTTCTCGACTTCATATTCCTGTAGGCTCTTCTGTACTTCATATTCCTGTAGGCCCATCTGGACTTCATATTCCTCTGTAAACTTGAGCGGACTTGGAATTTTCATTGTGTTATTCCTTTGGACTGGGAAATGACTCCTCATATATACGATAAAAAATGTAAATGATAACTGCAGAAATTAAAAAGAAATCACTTGGCTGAACTGAAGTACAACGCAAGCCTTACTCTCATCTTTCCCCTTCAGATATTTCCCCTCTCAAAGGTGGAACTCCGCTCACCAGAGGGGTACCTCTTCAAACTCCGTTTACGTTGTAAACGGTTTAGTTATAACAATGCTACTCGACATGTACCAAATACTTTTTGACTTATGTACGTCCTTGGATTATTTTGAGCCAAAATAAAATCAACGGCTATAATTTTAAGAAATTGACAGATAACCGTCGTTTGAAATTACGAGCTGAAATATTTTTGTATGCACAACCTATTTATCACAAATTTGTTATTTATTGGGTAACATACCTTTTTTTATTTAGTAGACAACGCAAAACTTTCAGATTTGAGTTTGATATTTCGGAACAAAAAAAAATATTTTATTCCCTTCAACATTGGAATATCCTTCGACGCTTTTTGAGAGAATAAAATTTATTATAACTATAAGACGCTGATATTTCAGAATACGCTCAATAAATTCTCCCAACATTTTTATTTAATTTTCATTTATGTACCTATTTCCTTAATCGTACAAGATAAAAAGAACGCGGAACATGGTTATATTCCCTTACAATGTAAAGCAATAAAATACTTTTCATAGAAATAATTTTTTTTTTGACAGTTTGATAGCTGTGAGTGGTAGTTTGCAGTTCGTTTACAAAACTGGCACAATGAACATAACATGGTTGGTGTATTAATTCATTAAATGTAGCAGCCAGGCAATTACTTAAATAGCACAATTAACATATTGTACAATCACTTTTAATTGCTTCGCATGGTAACTCGAGGGTCGTGGTTAGCTCATGTGTTACTCTCACGTGGCGAGAGTCGTGGACTCGATCCCAACACCACGAGCACCGAGTCCGTGCCAGGTGGTTCGGAACCCAGTGTAGACCTGGATGGCCTGATGCCTTGAGGGGCCCGCCCAGTCAGGGGTGTGTCTGTGTGAGCGAGGCGGGATGATAGGCGCGACGCTCGCTGGTGCTTCTAGCGCGGTGTCGCCTCTGAACTGGCGCGCAGTCTTCTCGTCGTGCACTATGAGATTTGAGCGATAACCTTTATTATGTGGCGGAGAATTAAAGATAAAGGTGTACTGCAAGACTCTTGGGTGGTTTCAAGGATCTATACAGGACGTTTCATAAAATCTATAAATTCCTGGAACATTTTAAGAACTTAATGTAGCCTACATAACATCCTACATGTTCGCCAATATTAAAAAAAGTTTGATTTAACATTTTATCATATTCGATGCAGGGAAAATATTTTTAATGTTTTTAACTTAATGCATCCAGCATTGAATGTCTTATCAAATTTCATATTATGCCTAAGGTAGTTATGCAATTATTTTTGATCTCCAAACGCTACTTAACATTCCTTGCACTAATACGTTGTATAATTTTTTTGGTTAAAACTTTAAGGTAACATTAATATGGTTATTAATTTTTTCCGGCGAATTTTATACTTAGAATTATTTAATTTTTTTAGTTTCAGCACGTTTTTATGGCAATAGTTTGTTTCATCAAAATTTGTTACAATCAAATGTTTAAGATGAAGTTTAGGCATTTCACAATAAATTATATGGATATTATAATATACATATCAAAACAAAAAATGTCATTAGGTCTTTATAACCTGTTATTTACACCCCTTGCAGTAATGGTTTGTATTATCAAAAATTGTTACAGGCTAATTTTGAGGTAAAAATTATAAGATTTACAAACTATTTTAACGGATTTGATAGTGTACTTACTAAGGAAGTTATAATTTTCCTTAAATTCTACCTCTCATTTTCTCAACCCCTTGTAGAAATGGTTCGTCTAATCAAAAATTGTTTCAAACAAAAATTTTGATACAAATTATAAGATCAATACACATATCGTACGAATTCCATGTCGTGCCTACGAAGGTAGTTATGATCTTTTTTATCCTCCAACCCTTGTTTTTTCAACCCCTTGCAGTTATGGTTGGTCGTATCCAATAGGCCTACTTATTCGGACAAAATATTTTGGTATTACTCCTACTAGTTATAATACGTTGAAACGGATCTTATATTTTCCATATTATGAGAGTTACAGCGACTTCAAAAAACCTTCCCCATTTCTACTCCTCTCGTCGGATATTTCCCATGAATGAACTAGATCGAGATTTTCCTCTATTAGATTTTATGTATCAATTTGTAAGTGATTCGTGAAAAATTGGGCCAGCTATCGTGTTCACAAAATTGTGATATATAGGTATGTATGTATAAATGTAGAATATAAACTTTTGAGTTGGCGATGGTTTTGAGGTGTATGGATCATGAAACGAAAAACTATATAATTTGTTTTCCGAAAGTCGCACCATGGTAATGTCTAAAATAGGTAGTATTTCTTTGAAATCTACTTAAAACGAAATATGGAAACAGATCCACTCATCTACCCCCAGCGTATTCTCTAAATATTTTCGTAAACAGACATCACACCGTGCGTGTGCCCGGGTAGGCGGGGCCCTTTAGCCTCTATGCACGACCGCGAAAAGCAGCACTAGATCTAAACAAGCTTTAATCGAGTTGCATGCCTTCAAGGGTCGCCCAGCTTCAAGCAAAATAAGATATGACAGAGGGGTGTTTCCACCAATGAGCTAGGCGTATTACCAGCTTTGGCAACCGGGAGGGGGGGGGGGGAAACCGCTGCATCGTCTTCTCTGCCTGTGGCGAAGTGCGATTACAGGGAACTCCCCGCCAGCTCCGTCATGGTACACTCGCCAGATCGAATAATGCCCTGCTTCAAGGCAGAAGGCCGCAACACCATGGACCTATTAGCCAGTATTTTATAAGAAGGAGGGGTGGTTTCACAGTGTCAGTCCTACTCCCTTCTCGGCCCAGTGTAAGATTACATTTGTAGCTCCGTGTTTCGACATTTTAAGCGAATTTTTTTGCAAAGTTTTTCAAACTCACGCCTTCACTCACGCAAATGTCAAGATAGTAGAAATATTTTGACATTGTAAAATATACATGAAAAAAGTTTAAAAAAACCTTATGCAACAATTAATATACACAATAAAATGCCAGGTCTTTATTTCAGGATTGAAATTTCTAAAATAGTAATGCACGAGCAAATTAATTTTTATGCAGTATTCGTATGCCACTTATTTGTATCTTAGAATAGTACATATTTTCACTTGTATTATCTACCATAATAACTTTGCATAATCACACGTATTCTTTAATTTCTTAATGAGCCTATTATTAAAATTATTAAAAGACGTACTTGTTATTCTTATACGAAGATTCAGTTATATAAAATTATGAAGAACTCTTTGTTTATTTGAGGTGAATTATTCGTCAAAAAAACCGTAAATTTAATGTAATTTCTAATATAGTAGTACAGATTATGCTAACGTTCACATTTTCTGTTTCATTGGGTTTAGCTACATACATAGTTTTTATAAAATCAAACCTTCTTTTTCACTTAATTAAACACGTAGTTTTACGAAAGTATTTAATACTTGCATCTTCATTTTTTTAATGTAGATCATAGCAACAATAATTTCTGTACTGGTAAAAGTTTAGTTGAGAAACAGTTTGTACACAACAAACGGCAATGGCTAGAATTTCTATTTCAATTAAACATTAAGTAAAACAAATCAATATTTTTAACGCTTATTGTGAAACCAGCTGTAAAACGTTTTCCGAAAGCACGCTTCGAAATTTATCATTATATACTTTACTTGAAATTTTATTTTTAACTAGCAAAGATAAGGAGGGCTAATTATTCTTTGTGAGCTATTTATTCCTTTATTGCAAATATGTGCAAAATAACTTTCTTTAGTGTGTTAGTATACTTTATTAATTTGTTTCTTAAGACATAACATTAATTTTTGAAATTATATATCCTAAATAAATGGAAACAAGAAAAAACACTTATTTCTCGCGTGGAGGAGATAGGGAACTACGAACACTTCTAAGGCAAAGTTTACATAAAGATTTATGGCATTTTTACGACACAAAAACGAGAGGACTATACTGTCATGCTCTTGTAACTTTTACATTTACACAATAAACACTTGAACTGGCAGTTTTGCAGTAGCAATGTGTATACATGGGCAGCTGTTATCTTACTGTCTAGTTGATTGGAAGATTGTATAAAGCTCATTGCTGTTACATAATTAAGATTGAACGTATGTTCGGTCAGCACGTTTCCTGGCAAAGTAGTCTGAAACTGTATCATCTCTGCCGCGGTAAGCCAGTCGCAATCTTTCTCCTGACAACATATTGGGAAGATATGGCTCCTGTACAATAATTTAAAAAAATAACTTCTACAGTTGCTATAAATATAAGCTTTGAATAATTTCTACCCATTTCCTTGCTCAAATAATGTAAAATAGTACATACACTCATTTATAGCGCATAGTAGCATATCATTTTAAAGAATTTGTAATTATTTGTGTAGTATTTTATGCATAGCTATCAAGAAAACTGCTTCTTCGCAACAGCAAACTTCAAAATCACTCATTTTCATCTGCGAAAATGAACACTCAGTGCTAACTCACTGTTTTTTTTAATACAGGTATATTTTATTGCAGAAACGTCTAAATCAAAACATGTGAGAAACTAGCTACATTAAATTAAGGTAATGAAACATAAAAACAGAACAAATTAGTAATTTAGGCAAACGAGTAAACTTGGAAAAACGTACTCTGTTGATATGCCTTGAAATTTTCCTGTGATGTGTGATAAAGAATAAAAACATCCGGTTTTGTTTTGGTATTTGTAGCAAGGCATTATTTATAATGTTGGTGGCTATATTGTGAGTATGGTTCTGGTTAGTTTGAGCTTATCTTAGCACTTACTATAAGGGTACTAAGTGATTTGATACTCTTAGCTTGCAGTTTTAATCTTGGAGTGTATTTTTCCTTTTTATTTTTTCTGAATGAGTCAATGATAAGGTTGAACATTTCTGGACCAACACACACAATCTCAGCATCGTAACTTTCCGACGAATGTGTACGTGTAATAGGTATCCCTTGGAAATAAAAGGCATTACCTTAATTCGAGGAAAAGATTTACGACTGATTTAATACATGGTACGAGAAAATCACTTGCCTTTAACTATTGAGAATTTGTTTAAAAAATATTTCAACTGTTGGGAATTTCCGTAAGTTAACGGAAAATTTTACAGATTCATGTTTTAAATCCACGAAAATAAATATATTGAAGCACATTTTAAGTCCAGGACTTTCCACATTTCTTGTAGCTTCGTGAGTCGTGGACGAACATTGACGAAAGTGCACGAAGCGTGAGGAAATGCTAGTTCTTGTTGCTGTTGAACCTACATACCGACGATGATCGGCGAAGGCCTGTTGCAATGAACCATCCCAGCGTTGTCCAGTGACTCCAGTTCTTTAAAAAGGCGGGATCGATCACAAAGTAGCACCACAAAACATCTTAAATAGGTTTGCAAACATGGTTATATCTTTGTTGTTCTTCTGCGAGTAACAGTTAAACAGTACAGTTACGTCAAACCAGCTCAAAATTTCTTTTCAATCGATAAACTATTCATTAAATAATACATTTTCAGTATTAAGCCTAAAAGCGTTCTTCATTTGTTGTGGTTTAAGTGCATAACACTATTAATAAGTTGACGTAAATCTAAACGAATACAGTGATGTAGCCTTCACTGCATGATAACTCTTGTCTTGTGAATTTGTGACCGTATGTTGCCATCAACAGCCCCGTCGGTTACAGCCTAATGAGAGAGAGAGAGAGAGAGAGCGAAGGAGAGAGTGAATGGATGGTTAAGGAGGGAGAGGCCGTTAAAGTGACGGGTAAATAGTGACGAAGCCAAGGTTACAGCATTAGATAAAATCATCTTCATGTCACTTTCTCCCAGCTTTAAGTACCGAAGCGTAAGATGCATACTTTTATAATACTTAAAACCTTTACCAAGTGAAAGTTTCAGTGATTAAATATTTTAATAAAAAAAAATCCTACACGCTCTGGCAACATTAAAATCATTTTTCAAAATAACTCGATTTGCAAGGCCTCTCTCTCTTTTGGAAATCTGTGGGTTCAATTTGTACCGATACACGTTAAATATACCCAAAACCACATGGCGAAGTATGCTTGCAATAAATTGACCGACCACGGAGTATTTATATCCAACACAAATATTTTGGTTAAAAGAGGTTAGATATTATATGAAGAAAACTGGTACTCTTTAGAATAAAATTTCAGTTTTATTAAGTGAAATGAATGTATTTGTTTTAATAAATCTTTTAACTACATATTTTAAAATCTGTTTTTTAAATTGTCTTTTTAATTTAACTTTATTCCAAAACAAATATTATACAGTAATAGTAAGAATACCATTTATATTTTTCCTTTCAACCGAGATGAATAATTGCATAAAAAATTGTATTACTATAATTTTGGTATATTTAACTGAAAAGAAAACCCACTTGAGATTTTGTGGAATTTGTTGTAATTATATTTTTGTGTTTTTCTTCAAGTAACTTATCAAATGTGCAGCTTTAGTTTTTTTGTAACCATTGCCAAAATCAGTTTGCACATTTGTTTAAAAATTTTAAATTCTCAGGTATGTGGCTAATTTTTGTCAACAACACAGCTTTGGAAATAGTTTGTTCAAAACTAAACACGAGGTTCACAAAGTCATCCTGGAAAAAAAACATTATTTCAACCAGCATTTTATGTTATGTATCTTCTAGGCACGAGTTTAGCCGCAAGCTCAGTTGTTATTTATTGCTCAGCGATTATTGCTTCGTCTTCACAAATGACAGCCAGGAAGTGGTCTGGTGACTACACGTGACGTCGTCTTCATTCAAAGGCTTAGTAGTTCGAAACCCAGTATTTTGGACACGAATTTCGTTGGTGTGGCACTGGATATTTGTAGTCTAGAATCACTCCGGAACCATAGTTGTTATCTGACTTTACGTAATTTTTAAACATGAAGAATATCATGGCTAGAGTAAACGACAATGCTTATAAACAAATTGCTACGATTATAGCCACTTAGTATATTCTTTATTCCTCTGGTTGAGACTCGCCAATTTATAATTTTCCGCAATATGTGGCAACCATACAGTCCTTACAATTCACCATATGTGTTGTTTACTGGTTTTGAAGTCTTCTTCAGAATTGAGGCAACCAATTACTATTGCTATATCTAGTATAAACAAATATATAAGTAAATAAATATTAATAATATATAACTCATTAACATAGGTCTTTTAATGAGAGACAATTAGATCTGAAATTTTTTTTAAATGTTCGGTTCTAAATTAAAGTCAAATGACTAGTGTTTAGTAAATTGTAACATTGTCGCTTGTTACTAAGAATAAATACCACAACTGAGGTCATTCGTGGGCGTAAGTGTAAATCAATAATGTTTCAAATGTGAACATAGTTTACCTATGTGAAATAAACTTTTAATAACCATTTCCAAACCTGCTCAGATTTGATCACGTTGGCGGACAGCTTGATTTATTCATTCAAATCACAATGGTTCGTTAAATCTACACCGGAACGTGAATTAGGGGGAGGGGTGTAGTAAGTATTAAACGTTAATTATACAAATTGCCTAACATATTTTTATGATATTATTATTACTCTCGGTGACGGTTGAAATTTGTTTTTCTGCAAACATTTTAAATTAAACTTGTTACTTGTATCACTAAGATCTGCAAACCCGTTTATTACTGGAACATGTTTTTTTATACATTCATGTGTAACATCTTACTGTCGATATACGGAATTTTATAGGAGTAAGATGGTGAATGGAACAGAAGTCGAATGAACGGGAATGTGTGAATACGGTGTTGACGTCTGTGGAAGTCTCAGAAATTTTGAAAAGATGACGGACCTAAGTGATTAATCCGTTTATATAGATTTAACAAATATCGCAGAATTTACACCACCCATGGGTATTCAAAAATAAAAATAAAAATATAATAGCAACACTATCCATAAATATTTTGTTATAATATATAGTCGTTAAAATAAATAATGACCACTTAAAACATACGTTAGAATTCTGGCATTACAACTCAAAGTTAAAATTTAAATTAACAGATAGCGCAGCGTTCATCATACTGTAGACAAACAACAAATTGTTTGCCTACATATATTTAACGCCATCTTGAATAAAATAATTCCGTGATTAAATTTTTACTATTAAATATTAAATATTCTTAAAAATGTTAAGGTTTGTTTGTAGAAAGTATCTACACACTGATTTTAGTTGGTTAAGCAAAAACAAATATACAAATATATACTTATTGTTATAATATTTTTTAAGAATTCTTCGTTAAATTTCGTGTCCGAATTCGTATTATAAGTGTATTTGCAGCACGAGACCACATGCATTTTTCAAGTATTTTTTGCTTTTATAGGAGCAGTTTCATTATATACCGGTAGATTCAAATTTCGGTCTGCAAATGGAATGATTAGAAATTCGACGTACTGTAGCTGCTCTGGCAGTGAATTTGGGTGCGCGAGATTTGCGTCAAGAAATGTAAATGAAAACACAATTTCAATATATATATATATATATATATATATATATATATATATATATATATATATATATATATATATATACTGTATATATGACGCTCGGCATTATTTTAAAGAATTCTACGCTAAATTTCGTGTTCGAGCTTCGAATTACGAGTGTATTTGCAACATGAGAACATATGAATTTGTTCTTTACCAAGGTTAGATGTCACTAAAAGACTAGCTCACATTTTTTTTTTTTTTTTTTTTTTGCCATCGTACCTGGCTTAGAACAACCGTGTGAAAGTTTCTTAAACGCGTGCTTAGATCTATTTGCGGGAGTGTTAAAATGGCTAAAATGTATATTTCGTAAATATTGTTGTATAAAAAAACTCAGATTGTAGAGCAAACAATTACATTTACGTATAAAGAAACTATGTTATTTGCAGCGTGCAACAAACGTGTGAGGTCACCTCTAATGTAGCACAGCAGCACACAACGCGCCAGGTCGATATATCGCTGATGGACCTCGAACCTGTGAGACAGCTCCAGGTGGTCGAGCCCGCAAAGGAAAAGTAACATTTTCCAGTCCGCTGTCACCCACGTGTGTCCTGTTTAGTAACAAAACTGTAGACTTCCGCCCTCCTTCTTCGCAGGCAGCTGCGTTATCCGGGCTGTCTCGTGAGTTGCCTACGTATCAGGCGTTTAGGTCTGTGTGTTGCCATACAACATTGGGCTTAAAATCAGGCAGTTGTACATCAGTATTTATGTCGTTCGTTCACGTAGCTCAAATGAAAAACCCTCAATACGTTAAAATTAGTTCATGGATTCTCCAAGGAGCCTCGTTTGCACCTCGAAGCCATTTTTTTTAAATTCAGGTTGTTTGTTTTAAATTAATCTTTTAGTGATTTTTGACTACATTTTTTCTAATTATATATAGTTCTTATCATTATCAAATTACGGTCGTAATGTCATAATATACATATAGCAGGTGTGGGGTAAATGAAGTATTTTCCAAATTTTTAACATCGTTCTCCCAATTTTGGCGAATTTTATAATTTTTTTTTTATGAAACCTCCCTCCACCCCTTCACAATGTTATTATATAGTAAAGTGCACCCAAAATCTTTCAGACAGAACGTTCTTAAACTCACATAGAACGCAGGCGTGACATATAGTATTCGTTTAAGACAAGAATGGTCAAAAAAATATTAATTAGAGATTATTCTATAACTTCTAAGCTAAAATACTGAGTTTTTGTCAACACAGTGTAGGTAATTTCGGTTTCCTTGCGATTAATTGTTTGTATGACCTCAGGTCTAATAATATAGGCTAACAATGAAATCCAAAACACTCAGTTACTGATTGATATTTGCATATTGAAATACAAAAGGGTTAAATATTTAGCGTAGGTTCATCGCAGGTCACAGAACAACACCTACAAAAGGGTATGTCACTCTCTTCATGTTTAGTGAGCCGTGCGAGAGTGTTGTACCTGAGTACGGGCACACTATCTAGTATGAGATAAGAACCTCGCAGTTGTACTGGTAAGATAATTCGCCTCTACTAAAGCGTTTTTGGTTCGATTGCCAGCAAGTTCTTGGTCGGTGATATAAATCGATGTACCCTAGACTCTGACATACTTTCTAAAATTCTTGTTGTAGGGTTTCATTCCATGCCAGCCTTCGAGCGCGTTTAGACGTCTACCTCTAGGTTTGATATGTCCGGCGCGACGTTAATGTGGTTATTATGATCGGAACTAATGAACGTGATTTCAATCGTCATCCTGCAGAACTCCAAACCACCACATTTGTATTGAAATACTGAGATAAGCCGTAATGGGCGAAGAGCTTTCACCTCTTTGCATGTTGACTTCGGCTTAATTCATCATCGCATTTGATCAGGATATTTAGGCTCTGTTGAAATTTCGTACGATTGCACGGTTAATTTTAAAGAATACTCTTTTTATTTGAATTATTTTAATTCCTCTCACGTCTGCTGCATAAAAAAAATTAAGTTTTAATGCTAGAACTTGGTATTTGAAGAGAGTTATTACATTTAATAAGGGATTTGGGATTCAAGTGCTACCGTATGTTTGAGTATTAAACAAACGTTTTTATACAAGTTCCGGTTAGAATGTTCACTTTGTCAACATTATAAAGGCTGGCTTTTGGTGTTGTCTATTAATCTTTCGTATTGGCTTGGTAACAACTACAGCCTCAATGATGGGCATACTCAATTGATCATCAGTATTATACTTAAAAGATAACGCGCCTGTACCTAATATGGCATACGCAAAATTTGACGTTAAATTCTACTCAGGCAGCTAACACATTCATGAATTACTTAGGCACTCAATTGAGACTAGTCTTCGGCGGTCCAATGTGGTTGAGAAAGTTCCTAACAAAATAAAAGCTTGTGGACCATATTTATGACTAGGTCATAAAACAGAACAGTAAACTTATAGGTATATGTACATTTTTATTTTCAAAGACATTTTATGTTTATATCATAATATATGAGTTTGCTATATTTGTGGATCAAACTTTGCATTACGTTACAACCCGTGACCAATGATAAAGTCAAATACGATCCTGCATGACCGCGTTGCACGAGTGATAATAATAACGATCACTAGTGTGACCTTTCACAACCATTATATGAAACTTAGTGAATATATGTCGAAAATAATTGTGACAGACCAACACATGCAATCTTGGAGGAGGGGGGGGGGGGGGCGGGGGTCCGTGATATTATTGCAGAAGGAGCCATTTAAAAATATTAATGACGATAAAATGAAAAGAAAAAAAAACATGGCGTGCGAGATCGAGCCTCGAGGTGCCCGTCTACTCAGGGGTGTACATGCGTTGGTGAGGCGGGACGATAAGTGCGACGCTCGTTGGGGCTTCTCGCGTGGCATCGCCTCTAAGCGCAAGGCTGCGGACTGGCGCTCAGTGTTCTCGTATTGACATTTGAGTAGTCACCATAACAGTATATGGTGGAAAATTTAAGGTAAAGGCGTAACGCAAGTTCCTTGAGTGGTTTCAAGAATCTACCGGATGTTTCATACCAAAAAAAAAGTATTATTCTGAAAACACGCGTTTAAGCCAGTTTAACTCTTCTAGAATGCCATTTAAATCCAAATACGGAAACATGTCTACTATCTGCGCTCTGTGTTCACATGGGCGTCGCAACCGGGGGGGGGACGGGGGGGGACACGTACCCCCCAGTAACAAAAGTCTTCAATTTCGTCCCCTCCAATAATATATTTAGTTTCGAAGTTATATTAAAAATACGATTTCTGTGATACAACCCATGTGTTGCGCATGGTGGATTTAGTCCAATCGTGGTAATGTGAGCACTGTGTTTTTACAAATTTGTTCTCTGAAAATATTTTTTATAAAAAATAAATTATATATTGCAACCCACTATAATTAGAATATTTAGGAAAAAAAAAGCCTAAAAACCACCTTTTTTTGCACCTTCAAACCCCAAATTTTCCCGGGGGAGGACCCCCCCCCCCCCCCAACCTGCCGCTTCCCCCCCCCCCCCCCAGGGGATGGATATTCCTCAACAACTAAATCAATTGCAGTCCCCCCCAAAAAATATATACATCCTTGCGACGCCCATGGGCTGTTCATTCTTGCTTTTTAGTAAAAACAGCCGACTGGGATATCTTGTGCAGTTTACAATGCACGTGGTGTGTTGTTTATCCTGAAGCTCTGCGCACCACGGGACCCTCGACCGCCCAGCTGCGATGAGGAGGGAGTGAGACTGGTGGCCGGTATCGCGCTCTGCACACGGCGTCGGGCGTGCGCCGGTGTGCCTGGCGTGGTGGGGGGGAGAAGTTCTAACCGCCGAGACAGACATATTTTTTTTTTTTTTTTTTTAAGTAGTTACGGGCCCACCCGCTAGATAGCAGCTTTCATAATATATCACTAGCATAGATACATTCATATTGACAACTAATGCAAAGCTTTTATCAGGCAAACAAACCATTCGAAATTAATTCACTTTTTTTTTGGTTGCCACTTTCTTTTTTGTGCTGTGGCATACCAGAAATATTGTATCTCCTACTTATTTATATAGAACTTGCTCTTTTTTTTTTACTACAAAACGGCATTGTTTTCCGCACAGTATAAATGTCTTTAAGGCTGGCTGGCAGCCTGGTGAGAAACGAAAAAAATGTTTGCCCCCGAAAAAACTAGCTCCGTGGTAGCATCTGGTGCCAGGACTGACAATTTCCTCTTAACACATGACGCATGCTACCTCTCCTGCATGGCTAAAACCCTGTACTTTGAGAGCGTATAGGCTTCGGCCTGAGAGGCACTTAGTCTTCCCTACCTTGACCTCTCCTAAACAAACTTAGTTTTAAACTTAGGAAAAATTAATAAATACATCTATTTCACTACGCACTTAGTAGTCAAGTAGTCAAATAAACATTATATATTTTTTGAATTAAGCCTCCAGCCTAATATATTTTTTTGCTAGTAGTTATGGACCAACCCAACAGTAAACAGATAGCGTCACATGTCGCGCGAATCATGGTTTCAGTTTCCACTGTAAGGGGCGGTTTTCGAAGACATTCGGGCGAGGTAGCGAATAAGCAATGGGTTGCAACCGGTCGCAGACCGTATTCCAGAACGTGTCCAAAACCCAATCCCTGTTCGGTAACGTAAAAGCAACCGTTTTAATAAACTGTGCCCTGCACGTGGCTGGAAACTAATTTCAGTGCATTCGAGAGGACGTTTGGCAAAAATCGAAACATTTGTTTCGCCAAAAATCCTACAGATAGCAGCACTATCGCGCGAATTAAATGGCGCAATTGCAATTTTCTCGAGTACTTTTAAAGTTGCGATTATTTGTTTTCTTACGACTATCAAAGTGTACCAAATGTATTCCAGGATAGTTTCTCTGACTTTAAGTTTAACTTGGCACACCAACACGCTTGGTATAGCCCCGATGATCAGAAAAAAACGACTCTACACGGGTTAATTTCTCAGATGTGGTTCAACCGTCCGGACGAAATCAACGAGAAAGTGAGCTCTGCACGCGCGCGGGATTTGGGCCAACGGAACGGCGACGGATGGAAACACCAAAGTCCGTGTCCTGCAAGTAAGGGACTGGCCGTGTGCTGTTGGGCACTGGGGTACAGGTGTGTGTCGGAGTACCGGCCGTGCCCGGCCCGCCAGCGGAGACCCACGCCTGGACAGGCCTCGTCACCCCGCCCAGTCGCAGCGCTGTTCCCCGGCACCCCTGCTCACCTCTCTATCCAGTGTACACTTCTGAGACGATACACTTCGGAACAGTCATATAGTCACGGATATCATTGACGGGACAACGTCTAATAAATCGATGAACGTCGGCTGCACGCACGAAAAAGTGTCCCGTTACACACATCGTCCCGTTACGCTCATTGTACGCTTGAACCGCATCTATCTCTCTTCCACTCGATTGGACCAACCATCGATTTGACTTTTTCGAGGCACATTAAACTTGAAACACTCCCATTCGTTTCCTACTTTTCCTATAATCGTCCTATCCTTAACAGAATAACACAGTTTGGAAGAAGTTAAATAGCAAACATGTATAAAAATTATAGTTAAAATAATATCTTCGTTAAAGTAATAAACATATTTGAATTAATGAGTGAAAATAAAAGTAAATTTATCAATTAAATTGTAGATTTCATTTCACTCCTCCTTTGTATCCATACAAAATAGTGATAATTCAATAAATATGATTCAATTTTATTCATAAAAGTATGCAATCATTTCATCAATGTTTTGTTATGACGTTGTCACGTTAAACTATCGTCCGTAAACCGACTTTACAGACAACCAATTTTTTTCCCCCCTACACTCGATTTAAAATTATATTTATTATGAATGAGTAAAGGCAGAAATACATACGTAACATACCTGGGGGGAAGAAGAATTTTTAATGTGCAATGCATATACACATACGTATATTTTACGGTATTCCATTTAATTTATTTTTTCTGGGTGGTTCTGCTAGCTGCTAAAGCAATTTTTTTTCTCTCTTAAATTTCACAATTTGTTTTTACGATACTACCGCTAATAACTCACGAGCTCTTTAACATTTGCTCTGAAGAATTACAAACTTGAGAAAATTTACATACTCACCTCTAATTATAAAATAATTAAACAGCGCACCCAACTGCTAGTTAGAATTCTCTCATTCTCGCCGTTTACGAATAAACAACACCGCGGGTTGGGATAGTTAATGCCTTATGGGTAGGCAACCCGACGAGCAGCGATGCAGGACTGTTTGCCCACAGCTGTGGCGTTGAAACGCGACATGTGATTAACTTGACAGACACATGTTAACACAACATTGCGGAATGGATAATTAGAATGCAGAAAAAAACATGATTCCGTTTGTAGAACGTTACAAAATATTTTGGCAGGTGGCATTTGCCTGTAGGAGAACGACGTCTCTATATAAGGCTTAATTCAGTTTCAGTGAGAAGCGATCAAATCTGCTCAAACATTCATATACATATGTAATTTAAAAATGGCTCTCACATGTAACGAAATAGTTGATTTTTTTTGGTCTAAAATGCCGACTATTACCAAAATGTTTTGTTGTTAAAAGCAGTAGAAATCTGCTATAAGTCTAAAAAAAAAAAAACAACAATAAATTTCAAATATTTCTAAACGAACTAAATCTTTATAGAAGGGAAAACAGGTACTGTAAATAATGTTTAGTACTAAATAAATGTTTTTATCAAACGTAAAAACCTAACAGGGTACCGCCAAAACTCAATTCGCATTCCTTATAGGGCTCTCGCGGCCTGCAAGTGACATTCTTGCAGTTATGTCAGAGTGTGGACAGTCAGTTAAATTATTTGTTTTAATGGCGTACTATTATTTGTCTCGAATTATGATAACTAATTACTTAGTACTTTCCTTCGATGCACCTAAACACACAGCATCCACGTGACGCAGAGTGGTAAAGGCCCCGCCTACCCGCGCGTTATACGGTGTACAGGACTTCAGAAAGAAACCACGCAATTTAACTGTTTACGAAAAGCATTTAATAATGTTCTGAGGGTGGATGAGCAGTTCTGTTTCCGTATTTAGGTTTTAGTCTGTGTTTTTCGAAGTTGGAAAATGGCTAAAACGCGTGTTTTTAGAATATTTTTGAGGCATGAAAAGTCCGGTACAGACTATTGAAATCACTGAAGGGACTTGCATTGGACCTTTGCCTTCATTTATCTAACGTCTAATATTATGATTACCGCTCAAATCTTATAGTTGTCCTATGTGCGACGAGAAGACTGAACGCCAGTTCAGAGACTTGCGCTTATAGGCTATACCGCGCTAGATGCACCAGCGAGCGTCGCACTTATCATCCTGCCTCACTAACACACATACAAACTTGACTAGGCGGGCCCCTTCAAGGTTCAACTTCACCCCCCCCCCCCCTCTTCCTTACTTACCTAAATTTCGAGTTAAAGAGTTTTCATGGTATTAGTTTTATCAAGGACAATAATTTATACTAATGTTCCACTGTATAAGCATTGTCGTTTGTGTTTCGTAGCAAAATTTGTGGCTAAAAAGAGGCTGAATATTATATTTTATTTGGAAAAAAATAAGTAAATACTTATCAGGTTTTTGCCTGGCTAATAGCGTCATGGTAACTCAGTGTAATTAATTTTCCGGTTATTTTTTACAGCTGGTAAATGCACTCAACATTGTATGTAGTCCCATTTGTGAAATATGTAATTCCAAGAGTGCATACTGAGCGCAATACTACTCTCTCAGAGGCGGCGCCGAGCAGATGGGCAAAGGCGGTCGTAGCCAGGCGAAAGCACGTGAGGTCCTGACCCTGTGCCTTCCAGGATTAAAGAAATAAATATCAGAGAAGAGAGAATAATAAAACTTATATCAACTTAGCTAAATAAGGTTACAGGGAGTTTATTCGTGAAGGATTCGAAATCCCTAGTGGGCTACAATAATGTATTTCCTCCCCATTCCTAACATGCCTCACACATAGAAGAGTTAGGAACTGTGTTTCCAGCTAGTCTTAATTAATTCCCGGTTTTCACAGGGGTTACTGAATGCATGCAATCAGCACAAACTCGACTCGTGTGTGATTTATGTAATTAATAACAATAATATATATATGCGTTTATGACAGTTGACTTGAGAACCCAGTATTAAAAATAATTAAATCGTCACCAACATACAAAATTTTCTGTTTTAGTTTCTCAAGCTGATTAATTGCTTAAATTTTTGTATGTATAAACGTTGGCGTTCTAAATACCTGCTTTTCCCTGAGATCTTAGTGTGAAGGTTCATTTTCTTTAAAAATGTAATTCTAAAGAAAACTGACAGTGGTGGTTACACAGCGTGGCAGAGGGCGGGGAGGCGAGCAGCACCAGTCCGACACAGGGTGTCCACAGTTAGTACTTTCGTACTAGATCTAGTACTTTTATAAGTTTTTTTAGTGGTCAAGTACAGATCTAGTACTTTTTTCTTTAATATGATATTATTACAGTAACTCCAATATGTTTTATTATTAAGCGTAATTATTTTTAAAAACTATGGAATGTATGTGTGTGTTTGGTCTGATATATTTAAGTTAGAGCATTGCAATGTCATAATAACTTCCTAAATTGTTAAAACCATAACAAATTATAATTTTAGTACATTTTTTTTTCAAATCTAGTACTTTTTTCTCGCCTAAGTTGGTACGAAATATTTTTTCCTTGTGGAGACCCTGGTCCGACACGCCTCTGCCACTCCGGAGGACCGCTTCTGGCCCCGTGCATCGTGGGTCCGGACCCGCAGGCGTGGGGAACACTAGCTCGCACGACCTGGGAGGTTCACTTCGGATCGAGACTTGGCGTATGGGTGAAGAACCCTTGCAGGGTGTTCAACACTCAAAAACAAGAGAGCGCAATGGCCACTCAATTTTAAGGAGAAAAAAAATGCCTTCAAACATTTGAGCCAAGCTTGTGTGCTGATAAGTAGATCTATCACTCCGTCGGCAGTCGCTGAGCAGCTAAGTAGTCGGCCTCCGTAGCGCAGTCGATAACAACACCGGGCTACGGTGCGGGGGGCATCTGGGTTCGAATTCCGGGTGAGACATGGATGTGATTGGTGTTGTCTCAATACACCAAAAACCACAACTACAATTTCATAATGACTCAAAAATACAACATTATGAGGGGGATGGGGAGATGATTGGCACACTGGCGACTGTCAAAACTTTCAAATGTGCCACCCATATTTTTTTTATAAAGTCAGTAGCGTTCCTGGCTTCCGCCAAGTTGTTCAAGGTCCGAATCTCGGTCGCGATTACTTTTTGTGTTCATTTTATTGTTATGTATTTGTCTACATATACCTATTTTGAAATTAGTATTTTTAATAAATTAAATAATAAAATCATTATATAATAAATAATTTCATTAAAAAAACCATGTTAAACACGTATTTAATGCCATTTTAACTATAAAGCTGGAGTCAAAATGCCACGACGGGCCTGACACGCACAATGGCAAATGAAATACCAGGTCATAGTGACGTCACTCCGAAAATATACGCACCCCGGAAGGCCCGCAAGTACGCAAGGCATAATTTTGTCTTTTTGTGCCACCCGCCAGAAAGCAGAACGTAAACGGAAATTTCAATTTTTTTAAATCTAATTGGTAAATCTTTATGCAGCAAACTGAAATTTCGTTTCACGTGTGGGCACACTTAATATTTGTACCTTGCCTTCTTCTGTATATTTAAACGGATAACGTCGTGTTTATGGTAAATGTTATTGTAGATTGGTGAAGATTTAATTTAAGAATGGACAAGTACGGAGAAGAACTTTTAATTAATAAAGTTCAGGCTCGTGGTATTCTGCATGACATTGAGTTCAAGGAATACAGAAATCAACAAAAAAAAAAGCATGGCTGAGATAGCATATTCTTGTCCCCTATACATTGTTTTAGCGCATTCTATACTGCATTTCATGGAAGTATTTGGCTTGGTACGATTTGCCGACAGCCAAATCGGAAATCGTCGGTCAGTATTGTCGTGGTATTATGACACCACGCAATTATCTGTCGCTGTAAGATGGTTTGTCAGGTTTGTCGTGTCGTGTTCGTCGTGGCTTTGTGACTTTAGATTTATAATACAATATAAATAATAAGTATATCAATAATAGCTATAGAAAACTAGGTTTTATAATTAGATATATCATTAAAATATAATTTAAACGTTTACAGCATGCATTAAAAATTAGTCTGTAGCGTTCTTGGTTATCGCCATTATATTCAATGCTACCGCCAAGTTTTTCAGGGTTCGAATTTTGGTCGAGATTCACAGATAAACCCAACGATGATGTTAATTTTCTGGTTAACACAACGATGACATCACAAACGAACACAGTAAGATCCTTAAGAAAAAACAGTTGAGAAATTTCGTGAACCTACTGCACTGAAAAAAATTTTCACCTTCAATTTACGAAGAAAACTGATTACAAACTATCCAGGGATCTGCGTAAATTTACTGAAACTGAGTTCACTTTCTTTGAACAACAATCCAAAATAATATTTTCGGTATGTTAAAAAACTTTCAAAAACTTGTTAAAACACTCTTATTTTGTCCACGTATATTAGTTTATATTTGTTTAGAACGAAACATACAACTTGGAAATCAAAATAAGGCGCAGTTTCTAAGAAGTTACAATTATTTTAAATTATGAAAAATTCTTCGTTTATTTGAGATAAAATTTTCTTTGAAAATAAATTTACTGTAATTTCTGACGGCGTGTTTCCAAAATACATATTTTATATATTAATCACTGGTTCCGCCCGTGCGTCGCTGTTTTCCAGATTTTCTGTATGGTTTCGTCGCTGGATTTATACTCGTTTGTTTGTCTCTGTGTTTTCCAAGGTTTTTGTTTGTCTATTTTGTGTTCTTGTGGTGACTGTCACGTCGTCAGCCCATTTGTTCGTACGAGCCCTGAAATGTTTTCTTACTAATTAATTCCAAGGAACCCTATGCATGTTACATCAAATAAATTTATCTGGTTTTCTGCGTGTTTGTTTACTCATATTTATTTTTTATGTTTTAGGTTTCTCTAGGACATACAGTATAGACCAGTATGGAGTATATCCATAAAATAGTTTTAGATCAATCTTCCCTGCTGCAAGAATCAAGCAAAGATCTTGAAAATATAACTGATAGGTACATACACTGAAAATTATTCACAAAAACTAAACGCAACAATTTATAAAATATACCCAATTAAATGGCTGGAATGACAATAACATAAAACTTAACGCAACATATAAAAATGTCCCACTTGCGTAGCTCGTCTAGATGCGAGAGGAATGCAAGTGATGTCTCAGCCCTGGGCTCGCGAAAGGAAAAAGTTACGCACAAAAAAAAATTTAAAAAAATTGTGCGTGGGTTTTTCAGTACTAACCTTGATAACGAGCAAATTCATGTCTTCTTCTGATTCAAATAAACTTTCTAATACGAAACTAGGATACGAAATTTAACGTAGAGTTCTCAAAATTAAAGCAGAGCGTAATAAATAAATATGTATAAACGCATGTTCTGTATTCAAATACATTTACGGACGCGAAACATACGTAGTTTCCGCTCGCTGCTAGAATTCGCTGTCGAAGCCACTACGTTGACTATCGAGTCATTTCATTTGCAGACCGAGATTTTAAACTATATGATGAAACGGCTCTGATAAAAGCAAAAAAAAGACTTTTAAAAATACGAAACCCTGATTTATACCTATTTTAAACAAGGAATTTTATCAAAATACGGCCAGTATGGTTAAAATTCACTAACAGTTAATATCATTAAGTTTCCCTTTTGCATTTGTGAACTTTGGTTCACGCCATCCGCGGTTGTTACGCATTTCCGTTCCACGAGACTTCCGTTCCATTCACGAAATTACCAAATGATGTATACCGAGAGCTAAGATGTTACACATCAATAAAGATGACTGCGGCATAAGAAATAAGTGAATATAAGCGCAACGAAATTGAGTGAGGTAGCGCAGTCGCGAGACCCTTAGAAAGTTTTTCAAAGGATCCGGACTTGAACCGCGGTTCGGCCACATTTATTTGTGTTTTACGCTATTTTCCCGAAGTCACTCCAGGAAAATTCTGCGGCGATTCCTCACACTAAGGCGTGGCTAGTTCCCATCATGATATCCATATCTGTAATTTGTTGCGGGAATATTCCGTCACTAGTGCGTTGGCTGTCAACGAGAAGTTAGAATTAAATGTATGTTTGAATGTGTGCATATAAACATAAGTGTGTATTTTATGTCTTGCAAGAGCGTACACAGAATTTCATTTATTGAGGCCTGGGGGACAGTACCACCTTGACCGTTATTTTCTTTCAAATTCTTTTCTATTGTTGGTGGGATTGATACTTTTTTTTTTTAAGGATTTCGAGTAGGGGGGAATATATCTTCCCACAACTCGCAACCCCCCCCCCCCCCCCAAATTCGTACGCCACTGTGTGTGTGGTAATAGTTACTCGGTTTGTCGTATGCTTGATTGGCGGGTATAAAGATAGATTTTTTTCATTCGCCAGTCGGGAATTGTGCTACGCTTGCCATTATACATACTCCCAAGGGTCGGTCTTGCTCCATGCCAAGTTATTAAATCATATTTACATTTTTTTAGGGTGATCGCTACCGATGTTTTACTATTTAAAAATTCCATATTAAATCACGTGACACAGTTTATAGTTGTATATAATTTATACGTATTTTCTGCTGATTGTAAAATGACACGTGGCTGAAAAATTTTCCTTGACCAGCTGCATCAAATCACTCAACAGAGGTTAAATATAGGTATGTTTCCGCGGCTGTACAATGCTAACTAATTAACTTCACAGCTCCAGTGCGGCACAGCCTCGTGTTCGCGACGAGGCGCGAGCGAAACTCGACGTGGGCGCCCTGTTCAAGATGGCGGCACGTGGGCGATCGTACTCCTTCCTGGCGATGACGCCGAGCAGGGGGGAAGGGGAAGGGGAAGGGGGGGGGGGGGCATATTCGCCAGACATGGTGGTCGTCGTTAACATATCTGCGGGCGTCCGCGCGCGCGCGCCGGTGCGTCCGGACCAGAAGGTGACCCCGCTGACAAAACTGATGACTCTCGCCGAAGAAGGAGCGCGGCCGTGGGCGGGAGGTATGGCGTTAAGCGGGGCTCGCCCCTCGGCCCACGTGGCGGCCGGGCCGCGCATCGCCACCTGGGCCTTTGGCTGGGCGAGGCAGCCGTCTGCCTACAGACACCGCGCCACGTAGTCAGGATACATCGCCACCTGGGCCTTTGGCTCGGCGAGGCAGCCGTCTGCCTACAGACACCGCGCCACGTAGTCAGGATACATCGCCACCTGGGCCTTTGGCTCGGCGAGGCAGCCGTCTGCCTACAGACACCGCGCCACGTAGCCAGGATACATCGCCACCTGGGCCTTTGGCTCGGCGAGGCAGCCGTCTGCCTACAGACACCGCGCCACGTAGTCAGGATACATCGCCACCTGGGCCTTTGGCTCGGCGAGGCAGCCGTCTGCCTACAGACACCGCGCCACGTAGTAAGGATACATCGCCACCTGGGCCTTTGGCTCGGCGAGGCAGTCGTCTGCCTACAGACACCGCGCCACGTAGCCAGGATACATCGCCACCTGGGCCTTTGGCTCGGCGAGGCAGTCGTCTGCCTACAGACACCGCGCCACGTAGTAAGGATACATCGCCACCTGGGCCTTTGGCTCGGCGAGGCACCCGTCTGCCTACAGACACCGCGCCACGTAGTAAGGATACATCGCCACTTGGGCCTTTGGCTCGGCGAGGCAGCCGTCTGCCTACAGACACCGCGCCACGTAGTAAGGATACATCGCCACCTGGGCCTTTGGCTCGGCGAGGCAGCCGTCTGCCTACAGACACCGCGCCAAGTAGTAAGGATACATCGCCACCTGGGCCTTTGGCTCGGCGAGGCAGTCGTTTGCCTACAGACGCCGCGCCCCGTAGTAAGGATACATCGCCACCTGGGCCTTTGGCTCGGCGAGGCAGTCGTCTGCCTACAGACACCGCGCCACGTAGTCAGGATACATCGCCACCTGGGCCTTTGGCTCGGTGAGGCAGTCGTCTGCCTACAGACGCCGCGCCCCGTAGTAAGGATACATCGCCACCTGGGCCTTTGGCTCGGCGAGGCAGTCGTCTGCCTACAGACACCGCGCCACGTAGTCAGGATACATCGCCACCTGGCCCTCTGGCTGGGCGAGGCAGTCGTCTGCCTACAGACGCCGCGCCCCGTAGTAAGGATACATCGCCACCTGGGCCTTTGGCTCGGCGGGGCAGCCGTCTGCCTACAGACACCGCGCCACGTAGTCAGGATACATCGCCACCTGGCCCTCTGGCTGGGCGAGGCAGTCGTCTGCCTACAGACGCCGCGCCCCGTAGTAAGGATACATCGCCACCTGGGCCTTTGGCTCGGCGAGGCAGTCTGCCTACAGACACCGCGCCACGTAGTCAGGATACATCGCCACCTGGCCCTCTGGCTGGGCGAGGCAGTCGTCTGCCTACAGACGCCGCGCCCCGTAGTAAGGATACATCGCCACCTGGGCCTTTGGCTCGGCGAGGCAGCCGTCTGCTTACAGACACCGCGCCAAGTAGTAAGGATACATCGCCACCTGGGCCTTTGGCTCGGCGAGGCAGTCGTCTGCCTACAGACACCGCGCCACGTAGTCAGGATACATCGCCACCTGGGCCTTTGGCTCGGCGAGGCAGCCGTCTGCCTACAGACACCGCGCCAAGTAGTAAGGATACATCGCCACCTGGGCCTTTGGCTCGGCGAGGCAGTCGTCTGCCTACAGACGCCGCGCCCCGTAGTAAGGATACATCGCCACCTGGGCCTTTAGCTCGGCGAGGCAGTCGTCTGCCTACAGACACCGCGCCACGTAGTCAGGATACATCGCCACCTGGCCCTCTGGCTGGGCGAGGCAGTCGTCTGCCTACAGACGCCGCGCCCCGTAGTAAGGATACATCGCCACCTGGGCCTTTGGCTCGGCGAGGCAGCCGTCTGCCTACAGACACCGCGCCAAGTAGTAAGGATACATCGCCACCTGGGCCTTTGGCTCGGCGAGGCAGTCGTCTGCCTACAGACGCCGCGCCCCGTAGTAAGGATACATCGCCACCTGGGCCTTTGGCTCGGCGAGGCAGCCGTCTGCCTACAGACACCGCGCCAAGTAGTAAGGATACATCGCCACCTGGCCCTCTGGCTGGGCGAGGCAGTCGTCTGCCTACAGACGCCGCGCCCCGTAGTAAGGATACATCGCCACCTGGGCCTTTGGCTCGGCGGGGCAGCCGTCTGCCTACAGACAACGCGCCACGTAATCAGGAGATATCAGCACAATAGGTGGGGAGGGGGGGGGGGAGGAACTGAGACTGAGACCCAGTATTTTAAAGTAATTCTGGGCCCACCCGCTAGATAGCATATTTAATATATTAATAACATCGCTATATTGATTGTGAAAAGTATTGCGTAAGCTATTATCAGCAAACAAAACAGTAAAAATTAATTCACTTTATTTTGGTAGTGGCATACCAAAAATTGCATATCATACTGATTATATTGTACATACTTTTTTATTACAAAAGAACATTGAGTGTTTCGCGCCCAGTTTAAATCTCCGTTACTAAGAAATTAGTCGTCAGGTAGTTAACATTATATGCCTAACACTTTGGATTTGAACCTCGCGTCCAAGATTTTTTATCTTAGTAATTATTGGGCCCAGCCGCCGTCACCCACTGGCGCGCAGCTACAAGGCTTTAGAGTCACGATATGACAATGCACTTTAATTTAATTATGTTTTACGTCACACGGTTATGGGAAAAGGCTCTCTCTCAGTCTTAACACCCTATGTTGATATTTTCCGTTTCTCGTCATTACTATGAATTACTTAAAGGCGATTTCAAAATGTTAACACAATACCTGTGTCCCGTTTGTTGTTCGGTATCAAATATTTTCAACAGATATTCACTTAGTGAAAATTTGCGCATTCGTAATTATAATCACCTTACACTTATTATATTGTGGCAGTAAAAGAAATAACAGGGAGGTATGGAGTTAAATTTTCAAAAGTAACCCTTAAATAATATTAATAACGAAAAAAAAAAAAAAGAAAAAAAAATATAGTGTGTAAGGCCAAGCTATAATGTGCAGGGATAAAAATTAAAATACGCAATGACATAACTTTTTTTTTTTACTTTTAATCCTGGAAATTTGTCTTTGTTGAGGCAGACATCACACATTATGATATTTTTAAAGATAACATATTGACTTTGGATAATATCATTACAGTTGCAAATGAAAACGAATTCTGAACGCAAATGAATTCACAGGGGAAAAAAATTATTTGCAGTAGTCAGTCAGGCATTACATTTAAGTATATGCTATGCTTTAAATAAGCCAAATTTTGATGCTTTAAGAAAGAAAAATTTTGAAATTTTAAAGATTTAAAATTATTATGGTCTCAAATATGTTGAAACCAAGATGGCGTCTTTCGTTTCCTATAACTATTCCTTAAGGAGACAGGACCTCCGTTATCACAGTGGACTCCTAATCACTTGGGCCATGACAAAGTGTCGGCGTGTTGGGATCGAACCCACGACCCTCGCCTCACGAGCGCAACCATCGAGAACTCCAAGGTGACAGTGAGGCGCTGACAGAATGAACGGGCGGGGAAGTGGTACAACCCCCAGAAAAAAAAAATACGCCAGCTCACAGCAACATGCGTGGAAACTCCGGGGTGACCCCGCAGGGAATCGAACCCGGTTCGTCTTGGTGGTAGTCATGTGATCTGACTCTTAGCCACCGCGGCCCCAGCCTGTTTAAATGAAATTATATATAAAAAAAACCTTTCATCTTTCCCAACAACTTGAAGCAGTATTCCGATACTATTTGATACAATTTTGCAGACTTGACGTTAAAATGATGAGAAAAATTACTGCCTATATCTGATTTTTTTAAAAAAAAACTTCTTTTTGGTGAAATTTTTTCCACTGTACCTCCGAACCAAGAATACATAAAAAAAATAATGAAAATTAAATTTGTCAATATTTTAATTTTGAAATAAAACCAGATCTCTGTCTACACGGGATTTCGTAAAACCCCTGCGTTCCCAAATCATTAAAACAGTATTTTGGTACGGCTTGATGAAATATGACGCACTTGACGTTCCAAATGTTAGGAAAATTAGTCTATATCTGATTTAGAAAGCAATAACAAGCCCAACGGGTAGTTACCATCATTAAAGTATAATTTGGGTACAACTTGGTAAACTATAGCACAATTGTCATTCAAAATGATAGGAAAATATTGTCTACATCTGATATAGAAAAAAAAAACTTTCATTTTCCTGTCAACATGAGATTTTAAAATTCACCCTTATGCCTTTTTCACATTCACAACAGTATAACTTTAAAACTACGTGACGAGATTTTGTAGTTTTGACATTCAAAATAAAAGAGAAATTACCGTCTGCATCTGATTTCAAAAACCCTACCTCTATTCACCAAAAAAGAGCCTTTTTCATACTCCTTAAATCTCGGGGTACGCCAGGTACTGCAGCTAGTTATATATACAGAATATTTTAAAGTAATTTATATGATGCTTATAGGTGACTTGTCAAATGAGTTGTACTACTATACACAAAGAAGAGTGTGAGAACTTATGTATACACAAAACTCTTTGGAAATTAATAGTTACAAACATTTATTTACATTTTATTACATAACCCTTGTAACAGAAAAATATTTGACAGCATAATTGATAAAGAATTGTGTAGACCTACATATATATAAGTAGAGGTACCCAGCATGTCTAGGTCTTACACAATGTAAATAGTTTTTTTTAGAATAAGTTGATTACAAAAATATGTTTTATTTCAGAAATCCAAACTACTGATCTAATTGAAGGGATTACCGTGACATTATCTAATTTAATTTGGTCAGCCTATGTACCGATCGTAACCCACTGACGGGGTTGTATCCTAATGAGGTTAATATTCATGTAAATGGACGTCATTTTCGTTAAATGTGCCTAGTAAAGTCTGCAGAATGTGCCACATTATCAAGCAAGCCCGCCATACCCGGCCGTGAAACATCTAACTATGTAGAATGATCCGAGTACCTCTAGCACCATCTTCTACAGACTGCGGTCCTTTTTGTAGAAAGATAAAATGGCAGTAGCAACTTCTAGCAGACGAAAATAAAATGGCAGATCCAAGATGGCCGTCATGACTTCTCACTGGCTGATGTAATAACTGCCTTGGCATTAGTGGTGGGAGGTCAGTCTGCCGGTGGCATTCGTGGAGGAATGATTCGTCATTTTTTTGGCCCTCAATGGGTTTATTTCGAGGACTCTATGACTTAAACGCGTTTTTTTAAATTAAAATGGTAATTAATTAATTTTTTATAAAATTTAAAAAATATGTATTACCAATTTTCAAGCTTAAAATTTATGTGATCTTCAAGTTTGTTTGACATTACGAAAATTACAATATTCTACAATCCAATATGACGACAGTAACGAAAAATTCAATATTCGTGGATCCAAGATGACAACCATACGATAAGTGCAACGTTCCAGAATCAAAATTGGCATCCTTAGAGAAAAGTGCAACGTTCCAGAATTCATAATGGCATCCGTGTCAAAAATGGCAACGTTTATATAATCCAAGATGGTGACCATAACGAAAATACCAATCTTATAGAATACAAGAGGGTGACTGTAACGATAACCTTGGGTGATTGGGATGTTCATTTTCAAGATGACGAAATTCAAAATGGCGGCCGTAATTAAAATTGCATCAATGACGTAGTTACGATCCTGGATGAGTGGCTTGAATTTAAGGACTCTTTTGCCACTTTGAGGATATTTCGAGCAGTCGGCATATTTTAGGATTAAAATGTAACATTTTCTCTCGAAATAGGGAAATGTTTAGGTTTATGATTTTTTGAGAATTTTTGGCAGATCTTTTTCCTTAATAACTGGAAAACTGGGCGAATGTTTGGCATTTCTGGTAACATTTTGAGTCATTATTGGCAAATTTTAGGCAGTTTTTTTAAGTTCAAATTTCAAAGGTCAAGGTCAAGATAATCCAAGATGGACATCGTGACATCACAATCCAAGATGGTGGTCAGCACCTCGGCATCTCAGCCTTAAGCCTGTCCTTGGACACACACACATATATAATATATACACCTACTACTTTTTCTGTAAATAATTTTTTTTGTGATTAGTGTGTAAGCACACAGGTGCGAATCTGTAGGGTTGGCAGGAAAGTTCAATGGAATGCGCGGCCCAGGGGTTTTTCACGCGAGGGTAACTAACACATGTCATCAATGAAGTTTCTTTTATTCCTGGAGGGTTGGGGCCATCTCGTGATTTGGTCTCGTGTGAATGTAAATTAAATATAATTGAATGTTTGTTGCACTTGTCCAACATGTCATAACGCTGTCGGAAAACTATTAAATTTTGCTCGTTGAAAACGAGTCTCCCTTCCTTCGTGAGATTGTTGTTTTTTTTTGTTTTTTTTTTTAGTGCTTAACTAATAACTTTGTACTAAAAAGTCAGTTGCATGACCCAAAGAAAATAAGAAAACAATCACATGTTGGCTGAAAGTGGTGATGTATTGCATTTATATACCAAGCAAATAAACTCAATAATATTTTGCTTAAAAGCTTGTATGATAGTTAGGTATTTAATTATTCGTAAGTATAGCTTCCATACACAAAACCAGGAAAATAAGTGAAACTCAATAAGTATATAAGTGTATATAGGATGTGGTTGCAGAGGAAAATCTAGAGCAAAATCCTCCTTGAGAAAATGATGAACCATAAAGGAAATATCACATAATTCAAGGATAAGTGAAATTGCTTTTTTTATTATAAAGAACTCTGTCCGCTTACATGATCAGACCAGTAAGCAATGCAGCGGAATGATATTTGCCAAGGGATCTTCTGTGGCGTATTATAACCAATCAGTTACACCCTGCTAATAAACAAGCAAGTGCGGTAAAATATTAAAGGATTTGCTACATAATTTCGCTTCTATGAGAGAACTTGTTCTGTGGCAGTATAGTGTATTGTTTTCTTTAAGAGTTTAAGAGACAGAATTTAATTTTCATGTATTTTTGACAGGGTTTTAACGTCGTACTGAGGCTCAAGTCAACAGGACCTACAAGATTTTTATTGGACTCAAACCCACGAACCTCGCTCTGGCGTGCTGACGCAGAAATCACAGACACCTAAGGGTTAAATACTGACGTTTCAGAGAATTTCAACCTATTTACTGATCAACGATTGGCACATATGAACAGGCCCGTAAATATGTTTACTTCTGCCATACGTACATGCTGGAAGAAGAAACTTAGATTTATACTCAAAAATGCTGCTTTCTTGCCCGTGAAGCGATTAAAGCTCAATTATATTTAGTTATTCAGTACAAATGTAATAAAATTTTCGTTAAAATACTTATTTTTAAGGAGATATAAACTGGACATATATTAAAAAAACCTCTAATTGCCGAAATATGACAATTTGTAGGGGAAGGAGACTGGATTCGTAAGTGAAACCATGTTTTAACTCCTCTCTGGCCTCGGAACAATTGATACAGCACAATCAAATTTAGCGAAACGTCAGAGCTAATGGATTTGTTTTTGGTTGGACACAAAGTCTCGTTTACAAAGGTACAGATCAGAGATTCAAAGAAGAAACCGACGCTTTCTTTCAGTAAGGAGCCACCTTACTATTCTCTGAAGTGAAATTGGGGAAACCGAGGAACTTCAAAATCCATACGGCCTGATCATTCCGTACATATCGGAACTACTACCTTCCTAAGAAAGGCCACCGAAGCTATAAAATGATATCAACTTCAGTTGTGGAGTGAACATTCGTGGTCATTGCATCGCTGTATCAACCAGACTGGCTTTTTAAAAAAGACATGCTTGAATTATTAATTCTACCATTTCGACCGGCATCGCGTATGCGCAGGGGCGCAACAACTAAATTTCCAAAAGGGGGGGGGGGCAATATACCTTTTTATAAAGAATCATCGATCCCCCGTATTGAAGCGGGGGGTCCAGGGGTCCTCCCCCGGGAAAATTTGTATTTCAAGGTGGAAAATGGTTCTATTTAAGCAGTTTTATTATCTAAAAATTGATTACACAGCACATTCTTTGCCCCCGTTTGCCCCCACTTCAAGGTTTCAGAGGGGGGGGGGGGCAAAATACCCTTGCCCCCCTGTTGTTGCGCCCCTGCGTATGCGGCGATGTTTGTGTGTTCGATGCCAACTCAGGCAGCCCAGTGGTGCAGGGGCCACTATATCCCGGAGGTCTCGTTACACTTATGCACGACCGTGCATCGTCATATCCTACCAGACGACGTTAACTGCCCGCATTAAAAATAAAGTTAGGACTCGCCAGAGATGTGTAATTTCTAACCTCGTTAAACGAGCAAATTCTTGTGTTCTCATGTTGAAATTACACATATAATACGAAACTTGACACACGAAATCTAACAAGGAAGTTCTTTAAAATGTTTCCAAGCGTAATAAATATAAACGCAAATTAAGCTTTCAACTACATTTCTTTACGTGAATCACACGTAGTTTCCGCTCCCGCTGCTAGACTTCGTTGCCGGAGCAGCTACGTCGACTATTTAATCCTAGGTTAGCGGACCGAAATTTTAAACTAAACGGCTCCGATAAAAGCGAAAAGGACTTGATAAAATACTAAACCCCTTTTTTGGAGCTAATTTTCGACCATGAGTTTTATTAAAATACTGCCCGTATTGTTAAAATTCACTAAAAAATTAATACTATAAAGTTTATCCTTTGGCTTTGTGAACTTTGGTTCGCGCCGTCTAACACAGATGGCAGACCGTGGTTATAAATTTCCGTTCCATGCAAGTTCCGATCCATTCACGAAATTACTCATACCGAATGGCGTATACTGAGATCTATACATCGAAATATCTTTTGTTCCAACGAAATATTTAACGTTTACTTGGTACAAACAAACCTCTCTCTGTATAGAACAGTGATGGCGAACTTCACTAATTTTAAGGGTCAGATCAAGCTGAGGGCCAGGAAAACATTAAATGATATTTAATCACAATGAATATTAATTACTACTGGAATTTTTACAACAGTATTTTTATGTCTTACATGTTCTGTACAGTGACTAATACATACATGAGGAAAATACTAAAATGTGATGTTAAAATGAAAAGTAAGTCTTTTAAAACTAATCTATACATAAATAAAAAACTGCAATCATGAAAACAATAAATTATTAAAGAACAAAATACAGATTACAAATATTTATATTTTTAAATATTTCTATGAAAATACCGTGGCTTGTACACGCAAACAAGGTCAGTTGATATACGACAGTATTTGCATTATAATATTTCCCTGTTGAAAGATTCTAAAGGCAAGCCGCGCGAAACCATGCGGCTGCCCGCCAGCTGCGCATCACTGACTCACAGGAATGAAGTTCCGGAACAGTTGACCGCATACAGCCCAGTACGTTTCTGCACGGAGTGTACTTCCTGCCCGGGTTTCGTCAACTGTAGCGAGTGACTGCAGGCATTTTACAGTGGAAATTTCCATCCAGTCTATTCAATAGTAAATCTCTCTCGAAAAAGAGAGATTTTTCTCTGGATTGCCAGTTTAACAGCTTTCTAACCATTCCCTGTTATTCGACTACATGGCACACAACCATTTATGAATTTATTCATTCGCATCGAATGTCTTTATCAAAATTTACCTGGACCACGCTTATTTTATTGTTTGGCTGACTAATTGATTTCATATTTGCTTCCCATTATCATATCGTATTTTTGGAGCCTTAAGTATATTTACTATTTAATAAATGAAGCTTCATTGGACTAATATTGGGCCAAACGCACCCCAGTTGAAGTGATCATTAGAGTACGACAAAACTCATTGTTTTGAGAGGGGGAAAAAAAAGGGGGGGGGGGGGAGTTTAAAACAACTTTGCCGCTGTTTTCATTCAAATTGTTTTCATTTGTTGGTGGTAATAAAATATTTATTTTTAGAATTTCGGGAGAAAACCTCCCTCCTTGTGTACGCCCCCGAAAGTAATATAATAATAAACCTCTTTCAAAATATTGTGCATGTCCGGAATCGGGGTTGAGCACAAAAGTTTAAAATCCGGGTTATCTTAAAATCAACCATGCCAATACGGTTATTTTACATTTCATATTCATAACGTGTAATTTACACTTTGTTTCTTTTTTATAGTTCTTGTACTAATAAAAAAATTGCAAAATTTTACTACTCCAAAAAATTATAGGTATCTATAATAACCTAAGGATTTATTTTAAAAGTATTTGATTAATTTATAATATCTTGTACGAGTGAAGAAAACGACTAAAGACACAGAATGCATGATTTTTTGGGTAATGAATCAATAAGCCACCATCCAGATATTCGCTTCAGTAAAAAGAGCTTGCTTTGCAATAAAGAAGTTGTTTGCATCCTTCAAACTTTATCAGTAAATAAAAGAGTAGTTAATGTACCGAGGAAATATTTTAGCTCTTTAGCGTTACAAGTCAGTTATTATTTTATCAAAATAGTTAACAAAAAAACAAAGAACTGGTGCATGGATATCTAACTGGCATTGATATAAATTTTCATTGAAGCGTATAGCGAATGAACCCAAAAGTTGTGTTATGATAATATTAACACGTACATAAATGTAAGTAAAGTTAATGCATATTCTCTACCTTGAAGGTGGAAACCACGGGTTAAGTTTAAACTAAGCTGCAATCAACGTAGATGCGCAGATGGGAAAAATAAAGCTTGTATGTTAATCTGTAAACGTGGGATAAAAATACCCATTTTGCTTTATGGAATTTGACTGGTAATTTTAACAAGGTTTCCCAAAATAGCAAGTTGTGCGAAGTTACCGAATCATTCTTGTCTTGATTTTTTTTTGTGCATTTTACACAATGGTCCTTAACAATTGTTTTTGCAATTATTTCAAGGGGCTGCATTAATTATAATCACACCTGTACTGATTTCACTTACGTAATTGTTGTTAAACTTCTGTGTTTGCTTTATAAAGTAAGAAAATAATGAAGCCGATCAATCTCCGCCTCTAGGCACCGTGCCTCCGCGGAACCTGATTTCTGAGCACGGACGACTGGATAAAGACCGCGTAATGAAAACCGCAAGATAGATTCCGCCGCTCACTTTTAATAAGCAGCAATATTTCAGTTTGTCGCCGTCACATCGCCCCGAAGGCCGCCCGCCCGGCGACCTTGGCTGCGGACCGGCCTTCGCGCCCGGCGCGGCGGTGTAACTGCCGGCTCCGCATCCACGCGAAACACGGCCGTATGCACGCTGTGCAGTTTTTGGAGTGAGGCAGCTAACATTTTCGAGCTTTACGAAAAAAAAAAATTGGTTGTCTGTAAAGTCGGTTTACGGACGATAGTTTAACGTGACAACGTCATAACACAACATTGATGAAATTGATTGCATACTTTTATGAATAAAATTGAATCATTTTTATTGAATTATCACTATTTTGTATGCATACAAAGAAGGAGTGAAATGAAATATACAATTTAATTAATAAATTTACTTTTATTTGCACTCATTAATTCAAATATGTTTATTATTTTAACTAAGAGATTGTTTTAACTATAACTTTTATACATGTTCGCTATTTAACTTCTTCCAATCTGTGTTATTCTGTTAAGGATAGGACGATGATAGGATAAGTAGGAAACGATTGGGAGTGTTTCAAGTTTAATGTGCCTCGAAAAAGTCAAATCGATGGTTGTTCCAATTGAGTGGAAGAGAGGTAGACGCGGCGCAAGCGTACAATAAGCGTAACGGGACACAGCGTAACGGGACAATTTGCGTTAAGGGACACTTTTTCGTGCGTGCAGCCGACGTTCATCGATTTATTAGACGTTGTCACGTCAAAAACCGACCGTAACAGTATGGTACGTGGTGGGGGAACCGGAAGATGACGGGAGTGCGTCAGCGGCGAAGACACTCAAACGCATGCATTAGCGTTGTGAGAAGGGGGGGGGGGGGTGTGTGGATTAGGTACGTATCGTAGCATGCTGTTTGATAGTTGTAACGGCCGGAAGGGGAGACGGCAGGGGAGAGGTAGAAATGACGCAGCAGTGAAGCCACGGAATTCTCGTAACGCTGCTTGTGTTTGTCTACACCTCAGTTTTCGTAACGGCTAACGATTGACCCTTCCATATTCCTTTTAATTTCTTTCATTTGAGATCCTTAACAGTCTCAGTTATTATCTCTTGTTCAATTTAAAAAAAACTAATAATTGATCACTATCTATACCTAATAAGCAATAGGTTTCACATCGGTCCCACGTGGATTCCACGGACAAATATTTTTAATGGAACAGAAATATTCACATAAAATTACAGATATTTGTACATTTACATGAAAACAACTGTATCACAACAAAATAGTGTTCACAGTAATACTTGGTTCGGATTCTTACCCGGGAATTTTGTTGTTCCAGTACCGGCTATAGTTAAAGTTGCTTGTAAACCTTTCCCTGAGGAGATTCCAAGGGTTAACTGCCCACATGAATGAGCATAATAACACAAAATAAAGTCAAATTCTTGAACATTTGATTTTCTTCTCAAAGGGTTTAAAAACGTTTTATTGAATGAAGTATCAATATTATAACATAAAAATACGCGCCAATTTTCGTAAGAAATGCTCAGTGTTGTACAAGGTTGCATTATCTTTCTTGCAGTATTACAAAATATTTCTTAGAAACTGGTTTCCAAGCGTATGTTTTATATAAGTACATAACATTTGTTTTTCTGTTTACCAGCTCTAATAACACAGTCTGCGGCTATAGTTGCAAAGTGTTATTCAAGAAATTTTCGGAAACTGAAATCATAAAGGTTTAATATGTAGCCATGAAGACACAGAAAATGAATTGCTGTTGGATGACCACGAGTTAGGTGGTAATTGTACTTAATCATGAACTACCAACGTGGCGGATTCAAAAGAGATGTTACGCGTAAAAACCGGAAAACCTTAATACATGCTGACAATTTTAGTCACAGGGAATATTTTTCACTTCTCACAGCAAATGGAATCACTCGATATTTAATATTTTCTATATAAATAAAATCAGTGGTAGGATTTAAATACCGCCAGGGACGGGTTTTTACAGTGCGTGAAATATACGTTAATTACAAGAACTGTCTTCAATTCTTACAGTAAATGAAGTAATAACATGGTGTATAAAATCTTTTAATGAAACGTAAGCCAAGGCATAGAGTGTAATTCATAATTGGGGAACAATTTTACAAACAAGAGCTACTTGGTGAAGTATAGCTCGCTTGTATGAGCTATACTCTACAATGTTTAAACAAGTGCTACTCGATGAATCACCTATTTGAGTAGCAGCACTGAACGCCGCGCCGTTGTTAATCTTGCTGCAAACGGAACAGTTATTTTTCCAGGGTGTTTGGTCACAATATTGTTTTCTGTGAGCTCCTAAATGCCGGGCTCGTGCAGATGTAGCTATTTCTCCCTCGTGGAGCGAGGCAACCGGCCATGACAGACAGCGTGCAGAAGGGACAACCAATGTAACAACTGTATCAAGTTTTAAACCAGTCAAAAGTTATAGAACGTTCTTTATAATAAGTAGAATGTAAGAAAATATATTCTCTTAAGTCAAAAAAGAAAAATTTGTTAATAATCATCTATAGTTAAATATTCTAACTAATGTAACAACATAGTTCATAAAGAGTTCGGTGTCAACTTCCACAGCGCAATTGAATGTACGTCAGCTTTCGTTTCATATGGGTTCTGCATTCGAGTCCAGGATAAGACAAGTCAGTGAAACTGCATAGAATAAATGCAAACTATAAGTAATATAATTTTCTAAAATTGGTAGCTAGTAAAGAATATATGTTTCTGTAGTGACGTGAGTTCTAATCTGAAAAAAAATATATATATTTATTTTCTTACGTGAATTATCATAATCCATTTGAATACGGCATTTGTTAAGAGTAATCTCGTGACTGAAACGGAAGTTGAATGGAACAGAAATGTGTAACCTAGTTGCTGTCATCTGTGGCGGATGGCGTGAACCAAAGCTCACAAAAAAAGGGAAACCTCATAGTATTAACTGGTTAGTAAATATTAACAAGACGAGCAGTATTTTAGTAAAATTCCTTGTAAAAAATCAGGTCCAAAGCCAGGTACTGGTATTTTTTCAAGTCTTTTTCGCTTTTACCGGAGCCGTTTCATTACATGATTTAAAATTATGCTTTGAAAATCGAATAATTCGATAGTTGACGTAGCTAATCCGGCAACGAATTCTAGTGGCGGGTGCGGAAAATAAAGAGATTCGCGTCAAGAAATGTAGTAGAAAACATAATTTGCGATTATATTTATCACGTTCTGCATTATTTGTAATAACTGTGGGTTAAATTTCGTGTCCGAATTTCGTAATATAAGTGTATTTACAACATGAGATCACATGAATTGGCTCATTACCGAGGTTAGATATTACACATCGCTTTAGCTTACTTGGGAGCATACTGTCTGGCGTAAGAATTTTTAAACAGAGGTACACACACTCAGGGGCGTAGCCAGGGGGTGGGGGGTTAGGGGTTCAACCCCCCCCCCCCTTTTAGCTCCAAATCTTTAATTAATTTCTTATTCGTCACTCAAACAAATTTCATATTAAAATTAATAAAATTTTTACCATTAAAATATTTAAATTTAAGTACCGAAAACTGCTAAAATAGCACTATTTTACATACACCTTATAATCCAACTTTTCCCGGGGGAGGACCCCCGGACCCCACGCTTTAATACGGGGGGGGGGGGGGGGCATGCTTCTTAGCACCTCCCATACACAAATCCTGGCTACGCCACTGCGACACACTGCGTCCTTTCTTCAATGTTTACTTCTACCGAAGTAAAGCCAAAGTCCAAATAGCCGTCATCGTATTTGTGATATTTCCGCTGTTTCGCTCCGCCTCCACTCGTCGATGCTTGGTCACTCCAACTTGAACTATCGTCTTGCTTATTTAATAGAGATCCTTCCATTTTGCGACTGACATTTTACGCAAACACAAAGCAACACAATTAAAACAAAGCAACTGACATTCGCTGTGTTCGGAAATGATATTTCCGTCAGCTCGCAGGTTGGCAATCCTACTTCACTAACGACCCGTGCGTTCAGCGCACGTAAACATTGTACATCAGCTGATCAGAGATCACGGTTTTAATAGCACATTTTGAAGGCTCCAGGCCATGAACCCTAGTCGGCCTGACTTAACAGTGTTCACTTCTGCATTGTTTAATAATTATAATTTTTTAGTAAATAATTAACTTTATACAACGTACTGATAACCATAACTCACGCTTGACCTTGCAAAAACGGTTCATCGTATGAAAAAAAGTTCAAACAAAAATTGTAGAGAATTTTATACTGTACAACTTTTATAATAGGTGCAAATCTCATTTAAGCAATAGAAAGCGAGCGAGATATTCGCGAAAAACCGATTTTTATGACCTTTGACCTTCAATATCTTAAGACGCGGACACGATAACATTTGTGACTTTTGAGACAACATTTAGAACGACAAAACAAAGGTTTATACCAATTTACAGCTTATTATCTTTCATTTCGAGGTGAAACCCCTAATATGACTGGGCTATAGCTGAGAGAATGAGGTGGTCTGATACTCAGTTTATAAACACAAAATAAACTCTCAATCATATCAGGAAATTCGGATTAGATTTATGATCAAAATAATACCTTGGCTCGATCAACTCATATAATTAATTTCATAGAAGAATGTTAATGTCCGCCAAGGAGCAGAAAGCAGAATCTATTCTGGCTAACATGTTTGGGCACGGCTCCAAATACCGTGCTCAAAACAAATTCCAATTCCAATTTAATTTCCTAGCTACATTTCTGTGCCAGGTGAATCCAACATTTAAGATGACGGTTTGTAAGCCATTTGATTTTTTTTCCGTATGCAGAAATAAATATAGACAAAATCAAAATATATACAGAAATAAATATAGACAAAACCAAAATAACCCAAAATTCCAAATGACTTACCTAATTACGGTGCGATGTTACCGGCAAATGTCATACCTGCTAGCAGTTTCCAGAGAATGTTTACTCCATAACCAAATAAATAAGTAATAATGACTTGTAAATCCTTTTTCTTGGATATACATATTAAATGGAACACTTTTGCAAATTTTAAAACTAAAATTATTGTGACTCGCAACAAATTAAAATGGGTATTGTTTCTGATTTATGAACATTTAACGCACAAGCTTGTATTCCGTAAGCATGAAGTGTCTGTCACATCACCTGACCTAATTTTACGAGGGATGATTCTAATTCACTCATAGTTCTAAGTTTTAAAAACTGTTTCTTGTAAGAAATGAAACAAACTAATAGGTAACAGTTTGTTTTTATATATTTTTTTCTAAACAACATAGGGTTATAAATTAAATAACATTGATATATTTTCTGAAAATTAAAACGCTTACAAACACAATAGTGATATAAAACTCTGTATATAACCTTATATATATATATATATATATATATATATATATATATATATATATATTAAAGCATTGTATATGACCTAATTAAATTTTTTGTATTTTGAGAATAAAAAATGTTTTGGTAAATAACCTATAACGGTTCATAAAGACAATATTTTAAAAATTAAAGAAATGTTTAAGTATTATTTCTTAACTATTTTATTCCATTTCATTTAGACTATTCTCTTAGTATTAACTACATACATCATATATTTGCACAGCATACTTCTCAATCCAGCTTTCTAATGACTTGTACACTTTTTACCGACGACAATATTGTTAGTGAAGTAAACAATTTCACCACCGAATTAGAAATCATTTGGAACTCCAATATATTTTTTTGTAAAAAATGAGACTGATGGCAAGCGAGCAGCGAGGAAACCACGCAACTCGCCGGCATGAAGCGAGCGGCAGTCGCCACGACCGCACAGTAGGCCAGGTCGCAACGGGCGAGTGTGCTGGGAGATGGCCCAGTGTAACTGAGTCTCCGGCCGCAGCCGCCCACCAGGCGAGTGATTGCGCGCATCCTGTGGTCGCGGCGAGTGCTCGTGCAAGTGCGCGCCACTCGACGACCAGTGTCCGGTCGGCGTCGCCCGACCTCGCAACCTCTATGCACAGAAAACCATTTTTGACTATACTTTCACCAAAAAAAAAAAAAAAAAGCAGTATATATTGGCCGGAAAGGGGACAGGCTTCCCCGGGAGGATCCAAGAGGAGCCGACAGCCATCTTGGATAGTGACGTCACGGCGGCCATCTTGGATGACCTTGACGTTCCAAATTTTCTCACAATTTGCGAAAATGTGCACAAAATTGGCTAAAATCTGCCACAATTTCCAGTTTTTTTTTTTCCGGAAAAAACATGCTACCAAAACATCTCTAAATAATCTGAAAAATAAGAATCTTTCTATTTCGAGGGAAAAATTCCTGTTTTGAGGAAACATTTCCCGTTTTAGTCCTCAAAAATGCCAACGGCTTAAAAATTTCCTTAAGTGGCTTAAATTTCCCGGTGACAAGCCGCTCTAAGCCGCCGAGGTCATGAGATCGACCATTAAGATGTCACGGTCGCCATATTGAATTATGATGTTACAGTTGTAATAATCGTCACGGCCGCCATCTTTAAAATCCTTATTTTTATGGTAGAAAATCGGCAAAAAATTTAAATTAAAAAAATAACTAATACTAATTTAAATAAAAAATCATTTTGCCATATTGTATTATGACTTCACGACCGCCATATTAAAAATCCGTAATTATTATCCGAAAAAAAGGGTAAAATTTAAAATTTATACTACAAATTAATCAAATTATAGTAAAATTTCAATAAAAAACACTTTATGGAGTCCTCGGTTAAAACATGGCGAGGAAAAAATAAAAATTACAATGGATCCTTCCTCCACGGAAGCCACCGGCAGATTGACCTACCACAACAAATGCCTAGGTATATATATGGTTAGCTAGTATGATGTAATGTCCGCCATATTGTTTTCATCTGCTGAAGGCCGCCATTATATTAACGTCTGCTGGAGGACACCATCTTGTTTTCGTCTGCTGGAGGCCGCCATATTGTTTTCGTCTGATATAGTGCGCTGCCGCCATATTAGTTTAATTTCACCCCAAGAGTGCAGTAATTATTTAGTGACAGGGCGCCCACTATCTTGAAATTTGGATGCCATCTTGGGAATCTGTATTTATTTAGCTATAAATTCGGGAAAAATTCCAAAATTCATTTTAAAAAATATGCAATTAATATAATGATTGATTCCTGTCCTTGGTTCGATACTTGATTGATGCAAAAATTTACAATTTATGTAAAATATATTAATTCAATAAATATAGTGGAAAGTCCTAAAAGAAGATTAAATCACTCTACTACCAGCCTCCAGTAAGTCGATGATGAAATTTTACCGCCATCTTGAAAATTTATATTTATTTAGCTAGAAATTCGGAAAATATTCCAAAATTAATCCAAATTTACTTATTAAATTAATGATTGACCCTATAGATTACCTTTCTTGGTTTGATTCTACAACTGTAATAAGAGTAACTAAAGCTTAAAATAAATTTTAAATTCTGTTTAGAATTACCTTTCGTGAAGTTTATTAATAATTTCATTTACGAAAAAAAAACTCTAGACAAAATACCTGTCCGACGAATTAAATATTTTGTCGCACTGCCTAAAACGGAAGACTATTTTTTTTAGATGCATGAAATACATTTCAACCAGTTCATGTACAATGCTATACATATAGGCCAAGTGTCTTCGGACCACGAGACCGGGGCATTGACAATGTCAGATGTATAGGCCAGATATTTCCGAAACATAAGACTTTCTTCGTCGATAGATAATATAACATTTTTCAAGCAGTCACGACGAAGTCCTCGAACTGTCAGACTTAAAGTATTGATAGAATCAATTACAAGCAATTAGAAAAATGGAACATATTTTATGCTTACTAAAGGACCAAGTATCCCTGCAAAATGTTTTATTAAGACAAACAGGTTTTGAACCAGTAAATATTCAGAGCTAATAAATAGTTTATTACACATATTTAACGAAACGACCAACTTTTAACAAAAGAAAAGAACACACAATACACATAGTACACAAACAGCGCACACACTGGACACACAGTATACACTGGACACACAGTACACAAACAGCACACACACTGGCCACACAGTACACAAAGAGCACACACACAGGCCACACAGTACACACAAACTGGACATGTAATGAATACACAGTGCACACACATAATATACATGCAATGGACACACAGTACACACACAAAATATGCGACGAACATGCAATGCACGCACAGGACATATATTTGACAAAAAGGAAGCATATGGTGTGATACGATTTGGTCACAGGAATACGATCTCATCAATATATATGGTAGGCTCCAACTGCTCCAATGTTCCCACAGCTCCAACAGAACCAACTTCTCCAAAAGCTCCAAGTGATCCAAAGCTCATAATGTACAAAAGCTCCAAATTTTTCAAAGCGCCAAGTCCTCCGAAAGCTCCAAGTGCTTCGAAAGCTTCAAGTGTTTCAAAGCTCCAAATGATCCAAAGCTCCAATAGCTCTGTGTGCTCTAAAGCTCCAAGACCTCCAATGCTCCAATTGCTCAAAGAAACACAATTGCTCCGCGAGCTCCAATAATCCAATTGATCCAGTTGACCTAAAAATCCAAATGCTTCAAAGTTCCAAAGCTCCAATTGCTCCAACAGCTCCAAGGCTCCGAAGGTCCAAGTGCTCCATTGCTCCGATTGCTCCAAGACCTCAAAAGCCCCAATTTCACCAAGAGTTCCAATGCTCTAATTGCTCCAATTGGCCAACAACTCCAAGTGCTTTAAAGCATCAAATGCTCCAACTCCTTCAACAGATCAGAGTGCTTCAAAGCTTAAAATGCTCCAATTGATCCATTCAAAAATGAGAGTTATTTTATCTCAAAAAAAACTTGTCGCGAGTAGTTCTACTTTCCATCAGTAGATGGTGTCACGAGTTACATAGCGGTAAATATTATACTTGTTTTATGTGTAATGAAGGATGGTCTCTCTCGATCATAAGAGGGAGGCTTCGCTAGACATCAAGGAGAATGAAGATCGTCTTGTATGATAGTACTTCTCAGGACTTTAAATGCATAATATTTGACTGTTTAATATTTGTTTGAATTACACCTGATTTAAAAATCGTAAGCTTTTATTTAGTAAACGAAATTCGACAATATATTCGAAACTCTGAATAAAAATGCATGCCTTATTAATTAAAAAAAGTTTTCATGTACAAAATTATTTCTCAGAAATAACCAGAAGTATTTGAAGATCATCAGCAGAAGTCTCACCAGGTATAATCAGGAGCACACGGACAAAACTATCGCAAGTTTAAGTAAATTAAGATACAAATAAATAACAATAATCAAAAATAATAATGGAAAAAAAATTTTAAAAATACAAAAACAGCTTTTGCCAGCTAGTGAACTTCGCCTTTGTTGAGCAAGGATAGAGTTATAGCACAAGCCAGGATTTTTTTGATTTTTTTAATTTTTAAAAGTTTTTGTTTAATTATTTTTTTGTTTTATTTTTTATAATATTTTTTATTATTTTTTATTATGTTTATAATTTTTCTGGTAGCCAGTGGTGCGCAGTCATGAGGCAGAACTAACTCGAGCTGTGGTCTCGAGACAACCACGAGATGGTGTGCAGAGCACCTCTGCTAAGCCTAGAGCATATGGGCGAGTGCACCGACAGGTGTCACCATCTGGCGAGCAGGATGGGGACTAGCTCAGGTTTAGTAGTATAGTTCCCTGATAGATGGTGTTTGCAATAGCTTCGAAAGCTAGAGGACTGGCCTTTGTCGGGGCCACAGACTCCTGGGATTATGGCCAGTCCAGTGTTCTTGGTCGATCTCGGGGAAAGGAGGATGGTGGTTGGGCAGGGTGGAAACTGCAGTCACAGTGGGAATTGGGCTCAGCCGGGCCTGCAGACGTGCCGGGATGGTAGGGAATCTGAATCCAGAGCCTGGCCGAAATCGCTCACCCCAGGCGAGTTCCGAGGAGAATGCACTCGGGTGCAGCTGAGTGAAGCACACGGTCTCATGCCGGCCGGCAGTAATTTCAGGGGGTCTTCGTGCAGTGAGGCGGGAGAAAAATGAGACTACATTCTGCGCCCACGAAGGGTACTGGGAACGCCTCGGGCGACTAGCGTGGAAAAGATTAAACAAGAGTGTACAATGAGAAGAATAATTTTTAATTAATACTAGAAAGTCACTGTAAAATTAAAGTTCACGAATCTGTGCCAAATAGGTGTATCTTCATTTACCGCACAATAAAAACAAATGAATCACGACAAAATAGTGTTCGCAGTAATACTGAGTTCTGATTCCTACCCGAAAAATTATGCGTTGCATCGTCAAATTGCCTCCAATAGTTAAAATTTGTTTGTAAATCATTCCCAGAAGAGCTTTCCAGAATGTTACAACAAAATATAGTCAAACAATTGAATATTCGATTATCTTTACCATGCTTTTAAAAAATATTCTGGATAAAACGTAATTTTTAAAAAAAATATATTGCTCCTATTTTAGCAAGAAATACTCAGTACTTAATTTAGAAAATAATATTCCATACCTGCAAAAATAACCATAGCCATATGTTGTTCAAAGTTGCAATATCATTCTAATAGTGCTCGTGTGGCCGCTTCCACACACGTACTTGGCAGAGGTTCGAGAGGCGCACCGGTGTGACACTGGCCTTAATGAGTGAGGCGGGCAGGCTGGCTGCGAGCCACTGGGAATGACGATGTGCGTCATGCTCAGTCGCCGAGCCAGGTACCCAGGTGCAGAGCAGGGCGTACAGGTCGTTCAGGCTCATATGCACAGACTTGCAGTCCGCCCCAGCTGGGGCTGTGTCGGTGCACGTGGCCTCTGGATGGTTCCCAGGCTTTAGCACAGTAAGTGCAGTTCGTTAAGGCTCATATGCACAGCCTTGCAGTCTGCCCCAGCTGGGGCTGTGTCGGAGGGTTAACGGTAAAATAACGGCCGTTATTTTAACAAGGTACGTCTACGAAGAGTCAGTTTTACACACACAAAAAAAAAAGCGCACATACTCAGTACACGTGATAGAAGTGTAACTTCTTTGGCAATTCTAACCTCGACTCGTAATTATATTTTAATGGGAAAACGGCAAAGAGAAAAAAAATTAAAAAATACAAATTTATAATAATGATTAATTAACAATCTCTTTGTTGAAAAACTTACACCATAAAGAAAAATTGTGCGTGTTACTGTTTCTACAAACATTTCTGCAATTCGGAACACGCCAAATTTCTGCACGTAAAATGAAATCCATAACAGGTAAGGCTATATATGCGGGGAACGCATGAAAAGTCTGAACAGTGACCTCTACGCTTCTTGTTGAACAAGGATGAACGCGTTCGCGCTGTTGGCAAATATAAAACTTAAGGCATTCACGGCTGACTCTGTAGGGTTCCTATATCTATTTTCTGATCAAGAGCATGCGCATACTCTGTTATTATTTGGTTCATCTATCTCTCTCAGTTTTTTTTTGGCGGGGGAAAAAATCATCGCCAAAATAGGAGAACGAAAACGACCCCAGCAACGTATATAGCACAGTGTTCTCTTTATATCTCTTTGGCCAAATATCTATTATCTGCCCTTTTCGCGTCAGAAACGTTTTACAACAGGGTTCTATTAAAATTTGGCCTTTCAATATTACTCCCATCGCACCCAAAGAAGTTTCACTTCAAAATTTTTTTTGTACTTTTACAAAGGATTTCTTTGGAAACCTGTTGCCAATAAATAGTTTTTAATAATACAAGATAGATATTGTAACTTTTTACATGGTTATGGTTACTTTTGCACACATGAAAAAGGTTTTTCGAAATAATACTCAGTATTTCTTACGAAAATTGGCCTATAATTTTATATTTTAATTGATGTTTTATTCAAGCAAAAAATGTTTAAACCATGGAAAAGATAATCGAACATTCAATAAATGGACTTAATTTATTTTTATTGTGCTTAATAATGTGCGCAGGTAATACTGCAAAGCTATTCAAAGAATGGTTTACAAATAACTTTAAATATTGTAGGTACTGGGACAACAAAAAAACATAAATGCCCGGGTAAGAATCCGAACCCAGTATTACAGCGAACACTTTTATTGTAACGATACAGTAATTTTACTTGAATATTTCTGTTACATTTACAAAATAAAATTACAGTGAGGGCTTTTGGACTGAAATGAAAGTGAGATGTAGAATGCGTACCTATTTTAATTTTTTAGCATAATACCAGATAGCGATAAGTCAATCACAAACGCTACCAAATAGACCAAAGAGGCTTCGAATACCGTTTCGGAGCGTTCGCCTGCTGCACGCATCGAATTGAATTGGTGTTGACTTCCTTCGACTCGGAGACGTCTTGGACAGATGTGTGCGGGTGAAGCCTTCGCTCGCTTTGCCTATCATGTCGGGCAGAGCGGCGGTAGCGGGCTCAGATTAATTGCTGAATAGCTAACAGGGATCTCATCATCGCAATAGTGGACCCAAGGGACGAGTACCCGAACTTGGCATCGTACCCCGAGGCCCGCGAGGAGAACCAGACCCTGGTACTGCGGCCCCTTTACCTCCTGTTTTGAAACTATAAAAACGTTTTTAGCTGGGTATTGTAATGAAAAGTTTATAATAAAAGATGCGAAGCTTGGTGACTTAAAATTAGCCTGTTTTGAATTAAATTGAATTTCGGGGGAGTTGAATTTATTTATACTTTAATTTCGTGTGTTGTCCAGCCCTCCATGTTGTTAAGGCGAAGGATGGGGGGTTATTTAAGGTTTAGCTGAGCAGCTGGTTTCAACTGCCCTAGTTTTCTGTTTTTTTCTCTTGTTTTTTTTTTTTTAAATTTAATTTCTGGTCGCGCACAGCGGCGGTAGCGATGCTCGCTCCGTCACTCTCAGAGCGCGTCACGTCATTCTGCCGACATTCCATTGCTCGCTCGACCCCGGACCCGGGGCGCCTGGGCGTTGCTCAAGGCCCCTCGTTCTAACGATATCCGCAATCCACAATTTTTTTTTTTATTTTTTATTTTTTTTTTGGCTGCTCTTGCGCGAGAGCTAAACCCGTCATACTGATTTTTGAAGTAACACTTCTTTAGCCGCGATATGAAAAAAAAATATTCTGAAAATGAATTTTTTATGATGCGCGCGCAGCATGTAACAAAAATTGACAGGTTTGTAAAATTGCCAAATAAAAATAAAAATTATATGTGTGCTTTAACACGATATACTTTTGTCATTGATATTGAATACCGGTCCATATAATTGAAAAAAAAAAATTATTGTGAATATTAACGATAGTAATTGTATTTATAAACCTTTTCAAGCGTATTTATATAAATGATGTTATGTTCCCGTATGTAATATTTATTTGCATTATAAATTATTAATTGTTGTTTTATAAATAAGAATAAATATTCAGCATATTAATGTATTTAAATTATTAATCAAAATTGACCTCGATGGTTTAACTTAATTAAATGATTAATTTTATACACTTATTTATATTGATACTGAATATTGAGTACTTAATGAATAAATTTTCGTTACAATAAATTTAAAAATGGTTTAGTATCTTAAATTTAAAATAAGTATAACTTCTAACGCGCGTACATGAGTACACTTTTTTTTTAAAGTGTTTCTGCACTTACTTTAAGTTATCATGTAGAATGGCTGTCCAACGTACAATTATTGTCTTTTATAGAGCTGGACAAAATTTATTCAGAAACGCAGGAATTAAGCGCTACCACGTGTGATCTGCGCCAGGTTTGATCGGTTAAGAGGGAGGGGTCAAGCCCCACCATATTGGATTTTTCAATATTTTTGGTATAACTCAAATTTTGACTTTACATCGACATTTTGGGCATATCAAGGCATAAATTATATCTTCCAGACCTTATATACCTTGTTGCAAACACGTATTTACCAACAGACTGCCTGTAAGTGCCGCAATAATAACTTATTATTTCATGCCGGCGACTACAAAAGTGTCATGATAACCACACCAGTTCTTAAGTTTTGACTTCAAAAAGTAGCAAAAGCTATGTCCTATGCCATGTGAAACACAAAAATATTAGCACAGAAGTTTTGCTTTGTTGCAAATGGTGTCAAAATATGAGCTGATGTGTATGCTAGAAGACGATACCACACTTGAGTCTCCAAAGCTAACAGTTGACAAGATATTACGGTGAGACGGTATAGACATTTTTTGTTATAGTGTTATTTATATTCTTTCTGTAGCACACTTTATCTTAAGATATCAGTGTGCACTTGAATGGGCTTTTACTCTATTTAAAGCACGATTTTTTTCCATTAGCATTATTCTTGTTTACGTATGCTTTGTTGCCAGATCCACACCACTGAGCCAAAATGTTTTAAACACAACATTGTAATTTAATGAAAAATTAAAAAAAAATATATATCTCAATAATCGTATTTTGCAAAGTAAAATATTGGATGCGGATTTTGGAAATATATTTTCCTGTTGTATTTTATTGAGAGCACCATCTGATGATACACATTAAATGTTTCTAAGGAGATGTGATTGAAAGACGCAGTGTCTGTTTTTTATTTATTTTTATTTTTTTTATTGTATAAAATTAATTGTTTTTCCTTTACTTTGAGAATATCACATTATTTTATGGAATGCTTTATTAATCATAGTGATGGATGTTTACAAATATTTTTGTTTCTTAGAAATAATATAATAAATATTGCTTTTTGTCTAAATGACTACAAATGTTATAATACTGTCAATAGACACTAATTTAAAGTCTTATAAAATGAGCAAATCGTATAATTAAAAGAAAATATTAAACCTTATTATAATTAATGATGATATACAAAATAAAATTTTTAACGTTAACAAGGTGGGTAGTATCAAACTGGCAACAGTAGTCGCCATTACTGTACTGAAATTCAAATGGGAGACAGGTTATAGAACTCGTATGATTTTACAAGAATCTCAGAAAAAAATAAATGCTTGTAAACTATACATGAGATTTTCAGTAGTATATAAATGTATTTCCTAGCACTGGTGCTGGTGCGTGGTGTCGATGGCGGTGTTCGCCATCTAAGATTTTGACGTCACGGTGGCCATAATGTATGACCTTAACCTTCACCTTCAAAATTGGCCAAAAATAGCCAAAATTCTCCAAAATGTCAAGTTTTTAGGAAAAATTCCGTCAAAAAACTAACAAAAAATTCAAAATTCAAAAAAGCCCTTTTTGAGAAAAAAACTTGTAAAAAATTCCAAAATTTGAAATGCTTAGAAAGAATTTTACCTTTGAAAAGACGAAAATTCCTCATATGGGCTTAAATTCCCTATCGTCTAGCCGCCCTAAGCCACCGAGGTTTTGTCCGTCATCTTTTTGTCTGCAAGAGACCACAATTTTGAATTACGACGTCATTGTTACAATATTGTTACGGCCGCCATCTTGAGAATCCGTAATTATAACCAGAAATAAATTAGTAATTTTTTTCTTAATTTATAAAAAATTTATATTAAAATATTAATAAAAAAATTAATATTTTAAATTATGACGTCACGTCCTCCATCTTGAAAATCTATAATGATCCAAACAATTCGGAAAATAATTAAATTTAATAAAAATAATATGTGTATGTAATTTGAATAAATTTTAATTAAAAAACGAACTTGCTTCATGGAGCTTGGAGTCCTTAATTAAAACCCGGTGAGGACGAAAAAAAAATTGGTGACAGGTCCTTTCTCCATGGAGGCCACCAACAGACTGACCTCCCACCACTAATACCAATGTATATATTATGGAAGCTAGTATGACGTCACTTCCGTTATATTTTTTTCATCTGCTGGAGGCCACCATCTTGGATTATGACATTATAGTCAACGTATTATTTTCGTCTGCTGGAGGCCGCCATCTTGGATTATGACTTCATATCCATCATCTTGTTTTCGTGGAGGCAGCCATCTTTATTTTCAGTACTTGCCACCAGGAGCGCTAGAGTCACATCGTCTGCCAAAGTTCAATGTCAATATATTGGTTTAAATTTTACCCGTTAGAGCGCAATAGTATTTTTTTTTACCAGGGCGCCCGCCATATTGTACTGTTTTGGCCATCATTGTTAATGTATATATTTATTTAGCTAGAAATTCAGAAAAAAATCTAGAATTCAACAACAATTTTTTCTAAATACGGGAATTTTTTCCTCGAATTAGGGAGAAAAAAATTATTTTTCAAATGTTTTGAGATTTTTGGCAGAATTTTTTTTCCATTAACTGTAAATTTTGGCAGATTTTGGGAAAAGTTGAGCCAAATTTGAGTCATTTTTGGCAAATTTTGAAGGTCAAGTTCAAGGTCATCCAAGATGGCCGCCGTAATATCACAATCCGATATGGCCGACATGCACTCAATATTCACCCAGAATTCAGTCCCCGGACCGGTCAATATATAGCCTACTACTCTCAGTCTTAGTTAGAAATCAGATTTATAGAAATAAAACAATCACCTTTCAAATCCAAAATCTAATTTATTTTTAAATTTTATGTGTATATAGGTAGAAAAAAGTCATTATTGTATGTAGCCAGATTCCCCCAGTTCTTTGAGTATGAAGGTTACTTCGTCGAGGTGCGAATAGTTTCCTCCTCTAATCGATGCCATCAGTAGTCTGAGGCGATCGACCAATATGTTAGGATCTTACCATGACGCGTAATCAATCTCTGCTGCTGCTGTCATCTTCCTTGCATGTTTATTATAAATATTTTTATGATCTTTGAAGTCTTCCGTTTTAACACCAGCCTCAAGGTTATTTTCGTCATCGGCTTGTGATCATCACAAGCTTGATAAGAATAATTTATTTTAATGCGTCGTTTCCAACGTTTTCGTCTCAGCGCTTCATCACAATCTTCGATCTTGTGAGCTTCAGGTACTTCTTCACAGTCTTCGATCGTGTCAGCCTCAGACGTGTCATCAAAGCCATCGATCAAGTAGGCTTCAGGTGTTTCATCACAGTTTTCTATATTGTCAGCTTCAGGTCGTTCTGTATTGTTCGCAATTTCTTGGAGGTGAATAGAATTTAGTATAAATATCTTTTAATTTGCTATGAAGATGCTCCTTTATTTGTTAGTTTTAAATTTTAAATCATTTACGAGAGCTGGGATAGTAAGTTTAGCATTAGCATGTTTACATTCTTCGTGATCGTTATGATCGTCTAAAATTTTGCCATCAATCCACTTCCTTGGTATTACAGTCCTGTCCTCTTTATCTTTAGTCAGATTCGTTGTATTGTAGGGACGACGAAAGTAGCGAGCTGCACCCCATAGTTCCGACAACTAACATTGCTCGGTACGGATCGGCAGAACGAAGCGGCGGCGGGGAACTCGGCATGGCCCGGCTGTATACTAGGCGTTCTTAAAATATGCAGCGCAGTAATGAAAACGTAACATTTAATTGTGTATCTGTGAAAACGTAAAAATAGGAATAATGGCATGTTGTTACACTGAACACATGGCACCTTTCAGTCATACGAAACAGGCGATATGGAAACACAAAATATTACCAAATCTCGATAAGTCAAAGAAAAAATAATGGCTCTTACAAAGGTTGAGCGAAACACGATGTAGCACTGTCAGTATCACTATTTTCATCAATGTTGTCCGTTACTCTGTAACTTGTTGATTAAAGGAATTCGTCATCGTAACTGTCGTCATTAAATTTATGAAGAACTGATCCACTGCCATGTCTATTATGCAATCCCTCTTCCAGTATTCATCTTATAATTTTTCAACATGATTGCAGTAGCCTACCCAGTGATCCATTGTTATGGAGTTAACAGTATCAAGTGCGTGCGTCTGAAGTGCTTGCGCGGAAAACTCTCCCACGGTATCACATTACCGAATGCACCTCTTTATCTTTGCCCACGGTATTTCAATACCGTTGAACTCACACATGTATGATGGGAGTCGAATGACATGATGTCCTACATTTTTTAAAAGCCAATAAACTCTACATATTTTCTCTTTTTGTTTGTGTTTCTTTACTTGTTCCATAAACATACATATGAGCATTTTTTTTATCAGACTCTACACTTCTGCATTTTAGCCATGTATTCATTTCGTTTTTTTTTACTGTATATATTTCGATGTAGGCTTATCGCCTTGTTTGGAGTGATATGGCGCATTCTCCATTACTACAACCGAATATGGCATCAAGTTTGGTAGAACACTTTCGGTCAGCCATTTTTCGAAATTAGTAGCATTCATTTCCCCGTGATAATCCCCGACTATCGTAGCTGACTTGTACATCAATAATCCCCCTTGGAGAAATCCACATCTGGAACCAATATTAGCCTTTTGGTTGCATTTCCTTTAGTTACTCCCATTACGTCATTTTTGCGTTGCCAGCATTTCTGGAATGTGATATTAGTATCCAAACACGACTCAAGGTAAAACACTTCCTTACCTTCAGACCTGCAATGTATAATTTGTATGAGGTACTTGAAGCACCAAGTCACTATATTAGCTCTTTCGATTAACAAACGCTGCCTGTCTTCGCACCGTTTCCAGACGAAGCCCATACTTCGCAGTAATTGCTGGAGCAACGAAAGACTTCATTGCCAACCTATCTTTTCCTTTAATACGGGAATCAGTTTGGTACTGTAGGAGCAACCTTTTTAATCCCATATAATTCCTGAATTGTGTCTCTTACCACTCGTTTATCGAAACTGTCGATCTCAAACATGCGTTTTTTTTCCCGGGGCCTTCACATAAAAAAATGAAGCTGAAGCGATCTTAATAATAAAAAAATTAACATATCCACGTCTTTTATATTTTGTACATTAACATAACCAATTCTAATTATTTTTTTCAACATCACTGATACACATTACACATGTATTAAATGTATGGCTTACCTCATTTTCCCTAGTGATGTATGCGGTTCATTTGGCATCACAATTTGTTTCTTCCGAATACACATCACTGTTGCTTTGCTTACATCTGTATGATATTTGCAGCACATTCTGTTGCTTTGTGAATAGGGATCGAAAGGCATTTTTCACGAGCTTCTTGATCACAGATTGATATTACTTTACTAATTATTTCTCTCTCTTTGCTGTGAACCACTTTTTTACTTTTCCTACGCTTTATATTCGGCTCTATTACTCGTCGCAACACCACCTGCCAATATACTTCAAACGGTTAGTAACGCAGGAAGGGAGACGGAATCCCCCACTGCATTACACTCCCTTCCCCCTCTAAACCCTACTTCTCCTGTCATCCTTAATCCTCTCTTTCCCCATCACCTCCGCGCTGACAGCTCGCAAGATTTCTGGCCCGCACAGTACAGGTCTTGCGATGTTTATTCGAGAAATATCTTTGACAAAGGATTTCTGACAATGACTGCAACTAAATGTTTTTTGACAAGTACCCAAAATACATTCGGTCCTCTCATGATATTTAGAATTTTTTTCGCAAGGTAAACTACTTGCTGCAGTATCTACAGCGGTGTCCTTTCTATACTATAGTGTTACAGGCATCGAACCAGGATCCATATTCTCTTCTGTGACTAATAGAAGATGCTTACTGAGAGTTTTAAATTGGATCCATTACTTAAATATAAATTTTATTAGTTCATAAGCGGGAATTAATTTATCTCACACAAGAAACTTGTTGCAAGAAGTCACTATTCTGGTCAACAGATGTAGCCATATGTCGTGTTGAGTTGTATTAAAAATTTTTTATGTTGGATGAAGGATGCTTGCTCACTCACGATCGAAAGAGAAGGGCTTCGCTAGACACCAAGGAGAAGGAAGTACGACTTGCATGATAGTGATTCTCAGCTGTCTCAAGGCATAGTAATCGACTCAGTAATGTATCTTATTTTGTTTGAATGCCACATGATAAAAATATTGTAAGTGCTGATTTGGTAACAGGAATTCATCAATTAAACGAAACTCTGAATACAATTGCATATTTCAATTCGAAAACAAAAATTGCACGTAGCGATTGTTTCCTCATAAATTACCTGAAGCACACGAAGAACACCAACAGCCGTCTTGGCAACAGCCAGCTTGGCTCAGAGAATGAACTGCACGCTAGTGCTCTGGCTTGATGGTGTTAACAAGTTTAAAGAACAGTGTTCTATTAATGTGTTAAAGGAATATATGTTAAATCTTATCACATTCTCTATCACGATACAATTAACAAGAAATACGTACTAGAAATATATACCGATAGAGATAAAAACCACTAAATCTCACTTTTGGACAAACGAAAACACTTTTAAACTAATTGTTCTACGTAGGTTTTTGATAATTAAATGCTTGCTATATGAATTTTTAAAATCTAAACATGGAATATAATAAAATTAGGTATAAAATATGTTGTCTTTAAATTGAATATATTTAATGATAACATTAATGACTTTTGCTACTAAATAAACGCCCCAACTATGCATGCAATAAACTATTAGGCATAGCACACTAAGTAAGGTAGTCCTGTCAAAAAAGATTTGAACATTATGTGCAGTTTATATTACACATTTTATAATCTAGTCTAACGGTAGTTATTTACACCTAAAGAACTTACACAAATTAATAAATATAATCGTGAGAATATTTATACATTATAATTATTACAAACTACTTGCATATTTGCTGTCCGGTATTATGGTTGCCAAATATAGTTTCTCAATCTCTTCAGTGCATATTACTTTCATTTTAGACATTTGTGCTTAATTTACAAAATAATTTTTCAATCTTAGTTATGTGGTAAATTCCTGTAACAAAAATTCATTCAAATTTAAATGAAAATGTAATTTTTGCACGGTATTTTCAGAGTCTATTCGTTCTTACCTAGTGCATGAATAATCTGACATAAAGCCATGTCTAGAATAATTATTTTCATATAATTCGTAATATATGATTACCTAACAAGTATTTTGGTAACATCATAAGTACAGAATCAGCGTTAAAAGCTATTAATATTATTATTTCAAGACGAAACACTAAGGTAGTTTCTGAAAAAAAAAGACATCATAAAAATATTTTTGCATTAACGCTTAACTGGTAGATTTTTAAATATAATACTCCTTTCGTCGGTAACTTTTTTGTATGGAAAATAAGAGATGAGATGACGTACTCGGATTACTTGGTGTTAAAAATAGAGACTAATAGCCAGTTGCACCATTAAAGTTCAAGTGTGTGATCATGGTTCGACCACAATTTCTGTTGAAGCATTGTGTTTTGAGCTATAAACAAAGACAATTGTGAAATTCGACATAAACTGACAGTTCTGACGCTTCATGACAGTGATCACAGATGAACACAGTGAGAGCAAACATGTCCGAAATTTTTAGGGACCCTGTGCAGGACATTACGTTTTTTAATCAGGCGTAACAGTTAGAGAATGATTTACAAGATTTCAGACTATATAGCCTATAACACACAAAATATTGTATATATATATATATATGTCTAGTGTCAAACACCACATGAAAAATTCATATTTTAAGCGATTAAACGCTCGTTATTATAGTTTAATGCATTAATAAGGATTTTATTTCATAGAAAATATTTTCTGTATTAAAAAAAGAGCCTTTTTAAAAATTAAAACCAATAATTTTTACAGACTGCTTCGTTTTGTAATAACTTTTAAAGACCAGTATGTTTTTTTTAGTGGTTAATGAAAAGCCACAGATACACGATGCAGAGGCCGCATTATTTTCTGTCTTGTGGCTAAACCGCTCACCAATAGAAATGCACATAACATTTTTTCGACACTGTTACCGCCTGTTGTCGTAAATTAAAAACGCACGAACTTCAGTTTAACGCGAGCTAAGATCGTGCAGTATGTGTTCGCGCAACGTTTAGGGAAATGATCCTTAGATCATTCACGGCTAATATCATTGGATCGTGGGTCGAAGTAACAGAACGGTGCACAACTGGCCGAAATAGAGGTGGGATATATATAAATATATTTATATTTAATCACAACGTCCTATGAAGCTGAGTCAGCTGACGAAATGCGCAATTCTTTTAAGGACAGTTAATTTGTCTCTTGGGTCGATGCCCTCTGCTCTTCAGCGCGGTCGACGATGGATTGTGGCTTTGGGCAATCCGTCAGCGGATCGACTCGGCGACACGTTTCAGGGTGTTTATCGCCTATTAGCAGCCTCTCTTCTCACCAGATAATAAATAATCAAGCTACGGTAAAGGAAACTTGCACAACACTGCAGCCAGGAGAGAGAGGGGGAAAAAAAAGTTTTAATGCTTGCATTTCTAGCAGCCCACCTTTAATGTCGCGTGATTTCAAATATAACAGTGTACATAACATCGACTTATTAAATTAATTCCTCGAGAAAGAGGATGCAATAACGCGAATGCCATTGCTCTGTATTTCCTGCACGTTTTTGCTATCCTCAGTGAGAGGTGAACCAGTGATTAGATACGTGGTCTGGACGAGGCCGGCTGTTTCAGGACGGCAACTGCAGGATATTGGTTATGTTTCCAGGATGGTTTAACAAGTAAGCTTCTTCCACTGTTCAGTGATATTTAACCGTAAAAATATTGCTGAATAAAACGTCAGCATTTTTTATCTATCACAGTAGAGTGACATGGCTGCAGTTATTTCAAAGCCATTACTATAGGAACCAACTCTGTCATTAATTGAACAAGACTTCCATTCGTCACTAAAAATAATTTCGTTTTAGATCAGTTAAATAATGATTAAATAAACATTTTTTTAATAATTAGTTGAATTGGAGGAATGATAGATATTTTAAAAATAAAATAAGAACAATTTTTTATGCTGGACTCTGTATACTTCTACCTTACATATGTGTATGTGTGTGCTAAATGTAATATTTACATTAAACCAAGTTGTGAATTGAATATTGTCTGTAACTTTTTAATATTGGTTCAAAAATTTACGAAATGAAGGGGAAAAGACGTCTGTTTACAATGTGTGCTATGTAATAACTCATAAGTGCAGCTATTCTAACCAAGTTTTATATATTATATTCAAAAGTACCGTATCACCTAAAATAATAATATCACGTTGATTTTTAAATTTAAAACTACACTATGTTGTTTAATTTTCCTCTGTAGTTCTAGTTAAATTATTTTTAAATTAGTAAAAGACACTTAAAATATTAAAGTATGATTTTTAAGTCAAATAATAAAAAAAGTAAAACCTAATATTTAGTAGGGTTTAAACTTATAAAAAAGAATAATCAATAAAATATTTTTGTAAATCTTCTTGATGAAATAAGCGTTTCTTTATATATATTTATTTTTTGTTTGTATTTCATGTAAATAATTAACCTATTAAAATATGTTTGCTGGAAACAAAACAATGACTTGTCCCTTACTAAAATATAAATAATTTTACATAGTAAAAGGAAAACTTCAGACGGTTTTACCTTAAAATTTAACGGGAGACACGTGAAAAATTGATAATGAAAAAATGTTACGATAAATATCCAAATTGTATGCATTAAAATTAATTACTTTAATTTCCTCTAAATATTCTATAATTTCGGCATAATTATTTTTACAGATATAGAAATACTATTAAGTAACGCACTACTTGACTGAATGTGTAAGAACGTTTCAAAACTAAACCTAATTTTAATTTGTTAGCAACGCGTACGGGAGCTAGGTTTCAATATAACAAATTTTGAAATCGAAAATTTAAGAAAACTTCTGCTCTGCAGTGTGCGTTCCTATTTATGTGCGTACAACACAAATAAATATTTGGGTTTTTGTGTGTTGACTGCAATGCAGAGCGAACAGAGTGTTTCTTCTTGTACACTCGGTTCCAAGCATGTTCGTATCAGCAGAACGAGGTCAAAGATAATCAATTCAACATTTGAGGAAAAATGGCATTTTAATGTCCGCTAAAGACTGTCAAAAGGTCCACTTGATGTCTTGACGCAGCCACGGCAAATTGAGCTGAGCTAATTGGTGGCGAGACCAAATTAATGGGGAAACAACCAACCAGCCGTGGCGAGGCAATCAAACCCACGCACTCTCGTCGCTGCACGAAATACCTGGCGTGTTTTCTCCGGGGACAGGGTGTTTATGACGTTGCGCACGTGCCGAAGGAAACCGCCATCGTGTGTGTTGTGTGGATGCCAAATGATTAGATTATGCTACGTACATTGCAGTTTCAAGATTTCCCTAAAAAAAAAAAAAAAAAAAAAAAAAATCATATTTTTTTTTCTCTCAGGTTTCGTCAGCAGAATTCATAATAACAGAATACACGGAATCATAAAATAAAATTTAAAAAGGCTTGAAAAATAATTTTAAAAAGTGAGCAAATCTTTTAAGTATTCAGCAGAAATGTGTAACGTTTAACCTCGGTAATAAGCAAATTCGTGTGTTCTCATGTTGCAAGCACACATATAATACGAAGCTCAGTCCAAAATTTGAAAAAAATATATATATATATTTTTTAAATAATACTGAGCTTTATAAATGCACGAAAATTGTGTTTTAAACTACATTTCCTGATGCGAATCGCACGCAGTTTCTGCACCCGCAACTAGAATTCGTTACTAGAGCAGCTACGTCGACTATCAAATCATTATATTGGCAGAAGGAAAGGTTAAACCATGTAATAAAACTGTTACGATAAAGGCGAAAAAGACTTGAAAAAAATATATTATAAACCGACTTAGGACCAGATTTTCTACAAATATTTGATTAAAATACTGCCAATTTGTTTAAATTTTATTAAATATTGCCTACTATAAAGTTTTCCTTTGTCTTTGTAAGCTTTGGTTCGCAAAATCCGCCCCAGGTTGCAGAATCGTAGTTGTTACACATTTCCGTTTCTTAATTTCCGTCGCGTTAACAAAAATTTCTCCTACCAAATATACCAAGAGCTAAGATGTTTCATATAAAATTGAATAAGGGCTTAACATCTCCTCTTCAAGGAAATCATTTGAACCGAAGAGTGGCTATAAGTATAGGAGGATTGATGTAATGAATGACTGGGGGACACATCAGTTCATGCCAATCTATGCCATGTTTCACATTTGCCGCGAGTCGAAAACACGGAGAAAATAACACACGTCATGCGGTAAAGAACTATCGTAGAACTTCACTGGAGTGTTGTCGGTGAATACTTGAAAACCAGAAATCAGGATGACAGGTTTGTGTTGGGCGAGCGTGTTTGATGCTCACTTGCAGATTCACTCTATTTGATTGCGTTGTCTAGTACGCCTGCTGTTCTCTTTTCCCCAAAAGGTGAAGTTGAAGTCTGGTCTGACTTTCTCTGAAATCACTTTCCATCGCTGAATAATATTACCTACTGGCAGTCAAAGCATTAGCAAGCAGTTAAAAGAAAAACAAGAAAAAAAAATGTAGCATCGATAATTGTGTGATTTCACTTAAGGGAAATTTAAGTTCAAAGGAATTAAAACAATTAGAAAGCAAAGTAAATGAAAAAAATAAATCATAACATTTAACGTGGCAACCGCAAATGATCCCAGTTCTATTACCGGCGGCGTCAAACCTGGATTGTTCGCCTCCCATTGACGCTCCACCGCATAGTTTCACCTCTAAGCCGTGTCAAACGAAATATTCTATGTTTTCGAGACCATTGATCCTTATTAATAAAGTATAACATTCATTCACCCGATCACAATTTCATGCAAACATTTCGTGTACGAGTTAGGGTTGACGCTCAGTTGAAACTCGCTTGTAACGTAAGCAGATCCGGAGGTGACGCCTTAAAGAATGTCAGGCATACAATTACGGGTCTTCCACAGCCACCGGACACTGCCGCATCATATTGCAGCGCCTTGGGACTCAGGCAGCCGGAGATAAGCTGACACAGGACACACGCTGTCTCTGTGTGTGAGTCTCCTGCAGCCACCCGATACTGCCACATCATTATGCGGAGCCCTGGGATCCTGGAAGACAGGGATAAGCTGACACAGCACACGCTCTGTCTCTCTGTGTGAGTCTCCAGCAGCCACCGGATACTGCCACATCATTATGCGGAGCCCTGGGATCTTGGAAGACATGGATAAGCTGACACAAAACACATGCTGTCTCTCTGAGTAGGTCTCCCCCAGCAACCGGATACTGCCACATCATTATGCGGAGTCCTGGGATCCTGGAAGACATGGATAAGCTGACACAGCACAAATGCTGTCTCTCTGAGTGGGTCTCCCGCAGCCCCTGGATACTGCCACATCATTATGCGGACACCTGGGATATTGGAAGACATGGATAAGCTGACACTGGACACACACTGTCTCTCTGTGTGGGTCTCCCGCAGCCACCGGACACTGCCACATCATAATGCGGAGCCCTGGGATCCTGGAAGACATGAATAAGCTGACACATGACACACGCTGTATTTCTGTGTGAGTCTCCCGCAGCCACCGGATACTGCCACATCATTATGTGGAGCCCTGGGATCCTGGAAGACATGAATAAGCTGACACATGACACACGCTGTCTCTCTGTGTGAGTCTCCTGCAGTCACCGGATACTGCCACATCATTATGCGGAGCCCTGGGATCCTGGAGTACATGGATAAACTGACACAGGACACACGCTGTCTCTCTGTGTGGGTCTCCCGCAGCCACCGGATACTGCCACATCATTATGCGGAGCCCTGGGATCTTGGAAGACATGGATAAGCTGACACATGACACATGCTGTCTCTCTGTGTGAGTCTCCTGCAGCCACTGGACACTTCCGCATCATGATGGAGAGCCTTGGGAGTCGGGCGGCCGGAGATAAGCTGTCTCTTTGTGCGGTCATACCGCAGCCTTGGCCAGTTCATATTACACACAGAAAAAAAAACTTTTTTACTCTTACATAAGATTCCTTTGGAAACCACACTCCAATAAATAGTTTCTAATACTACATAAAATAATAACGTTATCCAACCCATGACATTTTTTTCTTGATAATAGTCTTTCTGAATATTTATTTAAAAATTTGCTGATAATTTTACATTGTAATTTATGTTTTATTCAAGAATAAGCGTTTTAAAGATAATCGAATATTTAATAAATATTCTTTTTTATTTTGCTTATTAATTTTCCCAGTAAACGCTGGAAAGCTATTCTTGGAGTTGTTTACAAATAAATTTATCTATTGGAGGTACAGGGACCGCATAAGCATAAATTCTCGGGTAGGAATCCGAGTCCAGTATTACAGCGAACACAATTATTTTGTAGTGATATAGTTGTTTTCATGTAAATATAGAAATTAACAACGATTGTAATTTACATGAATATTTATTTTCGATCTGCAAAAAAATATATTATGGTGCTTTTCATTTTACAGAAAAGTTATTTGTGATATTGCTAGATATACTCAGTGCACCTGCACTGTGTGCACTACAATAAAAAGCGGCTGAATGAATATTCAGCGAAAAAATTTGCGGTAGATGTTTCAACTAACGTTTGGCCTTACATAATTTTTAATTTCACAAATACAAAAGAAAACGACATATATGTATATTTTATCTTAATAGGTTTAGTTTCAACTACCATGAAGTACTGAGCTATGTTCTCTTTAATAGCATCCCTCTTTCATGCTGTATTTTATACTAAAAAAATTAATATACACGAATATAATTACATGTTTCGCTATCTTAATATTTTGTTCTGTGTTTTTGAAAACAATATTGTAGATAATGCAGCAAGTTTTCACTATTATTCACGAATGTGCATAAATACATTGTTAGAGAAATACTTTATATCTAGATTAATATATAAATGGATATTTATTAAATATTAATATAGTCAATACATTTTTAGTACTTCTACATATATTGTTTTTGATTTATAAAAAGTATTTTTTTAATGTACTTCTGGAGCATTATTAAAGCTGTCACATTTCGCAATAATTAAGTTGTACAGATGTATATATACATACAAACATAAATAAATATACACACATATATAATTTTTTAATCGTAATTAAGAATAAATATTGTTCTTTACGTAACATATCATGAACGTTTCAATGATAACAGCAGCGAGTACCCTTCTTCACGTAATTTTCACTGCTTATTACAAATAAAATTACCAGTTCTGAGAGTTATTGAAGCCAAATTTAAATCACTTATATCGGGGTTCAGTTATGTAAGAGTAGGTAAAACTAAACGGAGCAATTATTTATAACAATTATGTTTATACTCGGAAGTTGTAAAAGTTATTTTAAAGAAGTTTATGATGTTACAAATAATATTTAAATATTTTGATGTGTAGTTTTAAAACAAGTTTTTTTACAGTGACAATTATCAATCAAATATGTATAACAATAAGTTACTTTTAATTTTAGCATTTTCATTTTCTCTCTTTCCAAAATTCATTGTGCCCACAATCACATTATCAGTCTAGTCCAATGTAGATAATTTAATTTTTTTATTAATATTTACTAGTTGTTTTAAGCCAAATTTGCAAGTATTATTTTTGTTTACGACCTCCACAAGAATGATGCGAACTACACTAAGAAAGTCTGACAGTGTAGTGGCCGCAAACTTGGCACCAAACAACATTAAGAAACGAAGTTTTTATTTTCTTTGTCTCACATTTTCTAAAAGGAAGGGTTGCATCACATAAAATATGAACGAATTCATTGATGTTCTTTTGTCGTCATATTTTATTGAATAAATATATATATATTATTTTTACTTAAAATCACCTTCTTTTGCGTTGACAAAAATGATCGAAAAGAAGGCATGGATCGATCGAATAAATAATTATTTTGACAGGCGATTTTTAAAATTAATTTTAGTATTTTTTTCGAAAATTTATGTAAATAATTACAGATGGCATCCAAATGTCAAGATGTCAGATACCGCGACAGTTGACTGTCTGTTAATAAATTATTCCTTCACTATAGCGGGTAAACATTAAACAATTATGGCGGTAGCGCACTCTGGCAGACGTTGAGTACTCTAGCACTCCTTGTATAGTTACTGAAAACAAGATGGCAAGAGCACTCTCTAGCAGGTAATGACTGTTAACTAGCGCTTCTGGTAGCATACATTGAGAATAAAAATGGCGTCAACGTCATTTGCAGGTGATGATATTATTCCTTCAAATTAACCAAAATTACAAGTCCGAATATGTGTTTATTTTAAATACATTATTTAATTCTCACTCTGGTAAATGTCTTGATGGTCATGCGGTCAAATGCGTATGTTTTAGATCCGAGTTGTCATGGTTTGAATCACAGCATTTCCAATGTATTGTATAAAAACAAATTATTATTTTTTGTCGATACGGACCGTGACAACATTAGCAGGTAATGGAATATTAACCTTATGTGCATGAGGTAGAGCGATTCTGGCGCTTTCTAGGGACAAAAACGGAAAAAAAGATGCCGGTATACAATATGGCGGCCTCCAGCAGAACGGAAAAAATCAAGATAGCGGCCTTGACATCATCCAAGATGGTGGCCTCCAGCAGACGAAAATAATATGGCGGACATATAAAAATTCAAGTTGGCGTCCAAATAGAAAATTGTAACATTCTGTAATTAGGGCGCTTGATGAATATATGATAGAATCCAATAGGTGACTGAGGTCAAAGGTCAAAGTCAAAGTTCAGCTCAAAGTTCAAGGTCAAATTTCAAGATCAAGGTCAAAGGTTGAGATCAATGTCATCCAATATGGCTGCCGTGACGTCAGAGGTAGGTATGTATATGACCCCATCCACAATCCACAACCAGGAACCAGTCCCAGTATCGTCATTCAAATACTACTTAATTCATATAGAAAATTAAAATTAGTATGTCGATACGGGTCGTTAAAATACAAGTCGGTAATGGGTCGTTACAATATTAGTAGGTAATGGAACATCTACATTATTTGCGTTAGTCAGCGTGATGCTGGTAAACTCTAGTAACAAACAGCAGAAACAAAAATGGCGGTATCTAAGATGGAGACCTCTAGAAGTTCAAAATAACAATATGGCGGTCGTGTCATCAGATTCGAAAAAAGGTGGCCGTAATATCCAAGATGGAGGTGTCCAGAAAACTAAAACATGATGTCTGCCGTGACATTATCCAAGATGGCGGAAGTGATTTCAAAATTTAATATTACGGAAAGTTCTACCATAACGAAAAAGTGCAATGATAATGAGTGGGGCACTCGATTACAATATGGCGGAATGTTCTGGAAAACCAAATGGCGGAATTTTAGATACCCGACCCCGGCGCCTGCACCACAATTATGCGTTGTGTGGTATTTGAACCCAGGTCCCCTCATACCGAAGCGTTAAAATTCTTTCACTTCGAAGCTTAGGTCGCGGAATTTCTCGATGCCTATCTTGACTTCTGAGTGATTGCTGTGTTACAGGATCGTCGTCTCTGCGTTGAATGCAGCGAACGCAAGAGTCTCCCACATCTGCGCGGAGTGATCTCGAGAAGTCATCGATGGCCGGGATACAAACCAGGACACTCTGGCATGCGAGTAAGTCTTACCCCGGCTCCAGCTCACTTCATGACAAAGTTTACTGCGGGATCCTTCAGGTACTGTTGTAGCTAATTAATCATAAGTATTCAAATTACACAAAGTGAGGGGGGGAACAGTTTTCGAAAATTTTCAAATAATTGAATATCTATTTTGAGTCTAGGCATCTGACCTGGATTAAATTTTGTTTATTATGACTGAGTAAACGTATTGGGAATAAATTCAGTTATGACTTGTGACATCGTAAATTTACAACCTATTGCCGAACAATCTTCGGTACCGCAAGTGGTCGCATCAAGTGTATACCTGTACGTTACTAAAGGTAACCGTGCAGGCGCGAGACACTTCACAGTAATTATGCAACCACGGCGTTTTGATTGCCAAGGCTGGTCAACTGTACTCGCAATGAACACCACGATGAGTCATGCTCGCAACCGAACGTCGTGGACTGAGCCGACACCCGAGTCAGTCTTCAGGCGTCGTCTTTCGAAAGCGCAGTCTTCTCTCTCTCACCCGACAGCCTTCCATACTCTCGTACTTCATGAACGCCCTTTGAGTGACTGCCAGCTGATAGCCATGTTCCCATCCTCTTTCGGTATAGACCTGGCAACACTGTACAACATTTTCTTGGATGAACTGCTCAGAGTGAGTGTGAGATAGCTCCCTACCTCTTTTAGATTGACTTTTTTTTTCCAGTTCCCTTGCCGAAAATACAATGCTTGTTTCTTCATTGACGGTTAAATGTAACCTACGTGGCGATCAATAAGGGGACTAAAATTTTAGCATTTTCTTCCGATGAGAAATATGTTTTTGGTTATTTTTTTTATTGGAAAGTAGATTTGAAAATTAATCGTAAAAAGCAATAAATAATGAAAAACCATATTATTTTTCAAACTTTATATCCCGATACAAATCAAGCGGGTCTGGCACATTTCTAACACTGTAAATCCGCTCGGAACTGGATTTTCATTTACCAGACCATAGAAAAATTCAAAAACCTATTCATAACATATTCCTAACCTTTAACATCTCTACATAACATACGGGGACAATGCAATCCTAATGGGGGAAACTATTTTTAACCCGTAGTATTTTAATTTCAATAAAGATTTTACAGAACATTCAACTTACGGTTCTGCCATTCGGCAAAAATGTTTTATAGAATTTACAAGCACATCCTTAAACGTTTTACGTGAAATGTTATGTATCAAAAAGTCAACCTTTTCGTCAAATTTCAACCGAAAAATTTTCAAATGAGCTTCATACCACAAACACTTTCAAGGGATTGGCTTCCTTCATGCAGCAGTCAACCAAACAACGACAGCCCTCTCTGCTGGCATTTTCAATTAAAACCCCTATCGGAGAGTGGATAGCCGCCATAAGGTGTCTGCTGAGCACGTCATACACTCCTGAGACATTTCCAACATGAGACGTCACGTACCCCGTACGTAATCGAACTCGGCAATTTAGACCACCAACAAGACGTCACACCCACTTCACCCAACCGTAGGACATAATTAAAATAACTACGGATGGTTAGCTTTCCATAACATGTGTAATGAATTATGCTAATGGAGATTATTTATGAATTTATTCAGATTAAGTCAACTTATTTTCAAAATATATAAAAAAAATCAGTGTGCAGGGACATTTAAATAAGAAAGTTTAGAAAATGCATTTTTGTTTTTAGAGATAGAGATCCCTAAGTTTATCGCCGACAGTCCTGACGCTCAACTTCAACTTTTTTATACTAACTACGTCCGAAACGGCCGTTCCGAAACCGGGATTCAATAACATGGCGAAATTATTACATAATTTGAAAAAAAAAGTATGTCTTTTTTTTACGATTCTTAATATTAAAAGAAAATATATAAGTTTTACAAGCTAAAAATTTCAAACACAGAATAATTTATAAGACGTTAAGTAGAGGAAAACCTTTTTTTTTCTCGATGAGTTGACAACTTGCCAACTAGTTGTGTACCAGAGCGGAAACACGTCCTGTCATTCCCAGCTCACGGGCATTGAGTGTTTCAACGCCTGACTTTTAAAAGTGTTCAGATAACCCTGAGAGGCCTACAGGAACTAAACTGTGGATGCATGAGCTGGCAGGTACTTATTTTTGGTGAATGTGCAAGCTTCCTTATTTCAACATATAAGAAACAAACCATTTTTGAAAAGAAAATATTGTTTTGTAAACTTTATAAAGACCAAATATTAACTATGTATTGTGTTAATCAGGGTGCTTCTTATTTCTACCAACAGTGTTGATAAAATCTAGTCATTAGGAAAGTACGAGAAGCCGCACAGTGTTTCGCACGAGCCTGTAAGCAGACAGGCACCACCACACCTGTGCTTGCATCTGGCATGTCTCGCGGCTACGGCACTACCAGATGGTACACACTGTGTTGCTGTCATAACTTAAAAAACACAACATAGAATTTTCTAAGTTATGCCTACTCTTGGTCGTGTGTTCCTAAGTTATATGGTTCTGTGTTGTTTCTCTAAATTACATGTTTCTAAGATATTACAGCTCTAAGCTGTGTGTTTCTAAATTGCGATGGTTCTAAATTGTGTGTTTCTAAGTTACGACGTTTAAACTTTGTGTGTTTCTAAGTAATGACAGTTATAATTTGTGATTGTTCTAAATTGTGTGTTTTTAAGTTACGACGTTTCATAATTGTGTGGTTCGGCGTTGTGAGTTTATAAGTTATGAGAGTTCTAAGTTGTATTTCTAAGTTATGTGTGGATCCCATACACGCTCAGCCGACGAGTGCGGACACCCTGCGTCAATCGTGTACCAGCGTTTGTAATGTGGGTTTACCGTTACTATATGCAGTTACACTGCGTGATGAGAAGTCCTTCTCCTTGAACAGTGCGTGGACCAAGAGCTACAATGAGTAAATATAACTGCTTTGAATTTCGTATCCAGCGTAGTGGGTTTGCAAGATCCACCTGATTTATTTATTTCTCCGTGAAATTTCAATCTCATGCCAGCATTGCGAACAGCATCAGGTACAGTACACTAACTAGGCACCGGACACTGTGGCTAAACTTAAACGACTAAATATGCGAGGACCTAACAAAGCTATAAAAACACGAACCTTAATGCGAATACTTATCAATTATTGATATTGTAATATTACGATAACTTCATCCTCAGCGTATTGGACTTGGGTTACATGAATTTCCTTCGTGAACCACCTTCATACGGGATTCTGCAGTCGTCTAATGTCGATTAGTAATTTGTGCCTAGTTATTAATTACCTAAAAAGACTGGATTAATGTGATTGTAGAAAAGTAGTCTAAATGTTTACTAGGCTGACGAAAATCCATTAATCGCGTCACAATAAATTTGGTTATAATATGTGTAGAAATACACGGTGGCATTTTTATGTCATTTTTCGAAAGATATTTTTTGTGAGATTTTGTGAAATTATGTTCCAGTTCATAGTATACCAGTTGAACATGTAAGCTGAAGACTGATTCACGATCATTCACGCTTATACTTAAGCGTGACGGATTCGTGAGCACTGAGTCGACACTCAATGGCTCAGTCCGACTAAAATCTTGGAGCCCTAGTGGTCTCACGCTTGCCTGTCATCATCGAGCTGGAGCTTCGAAGCAATGCAGGTTCTGCCTTCACGTCCATCCAGTGAATCTGACCACGTGTTTCACTCTCAAGCCGTACCTAATGGTAAGAGGTGAATATATTGAACGCAGAAAGCAAAGGAATTTATCGATGGTTATAATAATCACAGAGAATTCAGTTACTCAACTAAGACGGTACGCACAATTACTTTGAAATCGTTGGTTTTTCACTTTGCGAATTGTATTTAGATCAATCAGTAGTGTATTATAACAGCCGATTTGGGAACATGTATTTCTTATGGGACTACCACTTGGCGACTGGCTCAGTTGTGGCTTGCTATTCGTAAGGATTCGGACATGTTCGGGCTGATACGTCGCTTGATGCCTCTGATCGGGACGCGCCCTTGTCCTGCATGGTTAAAAACCCGCATGGTAGAGTGTATAGGCTTCGGCCTGAGACACACTTAGGTCCTCCCCTAACCTGGACCCTCCCCTACACACTTAGAATTAACTTAGGCTAGGAAAAAAAAAAAAAAAAAAATTCGGGAACTCGTCGATCATGATCGGTCACTTTCGTCTTCTAATTCGCATTCATGCCCGGTAACTTAAAAAATAGCTCATTCAGAAAGGTTCGAGGTGCGCAGGTGTATGATCGGGCCCCTGGGTTCTCCCTGTGGTTTAAGGGCTAACTCCCATGTACGAAGGGCACAGGCCTCACCTCCAGTGCCGGTTGTGTTTCTGAAAGACTTGGGATTTGGATTTGCACACTAAAAACACCTATAAATTCAAAATGAATGCTTGTTTCCCTATTTGCCTTTGACTTCTATACGCCAATAGTTCCTCTACAACTTTCATCATTATTGTACCACTATTTAGCTGTGTATATTAGTATCCAAGCCCTAGTTAATAAGTAATAGCCTAACGAAAAAAAACGTAAAAAATACAAAAAACCAAACACAAATAACAAAAAACTAAATACAAAAATAATAAATTTCATTTTGTATATTATATTACGTCTAATTTCAAGCAATGTGTGCCCACGCCTCGGCTGTGAGCTGTACATACCATGGAAACTATTTAGTTGAGTGTCTAGTTTGTAAGTTTGTATACTTTCCTTTTTTCTCTATTTCTAGGTGCTGACTGGCAGTGGAGTGAGTGGCCAGTGTAGCCACTTACCACCAGAGGGTGCGAGCGGCCCTTGTCATAAATCCAGCAATGGATAAAAATATGAAAGCGTCCTGTGCGACCAAATGCCCCCCCCCCCCCCAAATACATCGTAGACTTTCTTTTGCTCTGTCCAACTATTCATCCATACCATCCTCTGTATCCTGTATACTCCTACACAATTAATGGTTGCCCTTGAATCCCACATGTCTGTGACTAAGGTATTCCCTGGACCCAACTTAGCATAGTTTTAAACTAGTTTTAAGACAGGGGAGTAAGCAACGGCGCCAATCGCTGAGATGGCTGGCCAATCCCCGCACAAAGCACGCGATGCATGTACCCTTCCAATGCATGGCTAATCCCAGCATGACTAGGCCTGTAGGCTTCGGCCTGAGACGCACCTAGGTCCATCCCTAACCCGGAACTCTCCCAAATACACTTAGGTTTTTGGTTAGGTTTGGCAAAAATAATATATGCCCGGTAGTTCACTAGTTGTGCTAGTGCCTCCTGCAAGGCACTATAAAATCGTCGGCCGTCATATTTTTTTCCTTTGTTTGCCACTACTATAGTAAAAATCGCTTTGTGTTTTTTCCTTATTAAGGTTCCTTAAAGTATTTGAATAACTTAAAAATGTCATGGTAGTTGGTGGTTTGAACACCGTCCCTAAGGTCCCCGTCCCTAAGGTCCCCGTCCCTAAGGTCCATGTCCCTAAGGCCTGCAATGTGGAGCACAGCCTTTGATCGCACGGCCATTCAGTTTAACTCTAAATGATGCCTCTTATAAAAATGTATAAAAAGCCAATATTCTCCGACACATGTAAACAAATTGTTATGACATAAACGTACATCTAGTATGTATATTCCTGCGGTAGTAAACTGACTACTGTATTAAATTTTTTTAAAACCATTAAATTTTGACTACCATCACAAGTCGGATACATCCAAGAGTCATTCTAGTGATTTTGACCTTTCAAATTTCCTTAAAAGTTTCTCAAAATGTCAAAAACATTTCCCTATTTCAAAGGAAAAATTCTCATTTTGAGGGAAAGTGTTACGTTTTGTTTCCAAAATTGTCGGAGGCTTGGAATGTTCACAAAGTGGCTTAAAACTCATCCTGCTTTGTCTGGGCCTTCGCCTCAGCTGATTTTTGATATTACAGTTGAAATTTGACACCTGGATCTGTTTTTTTAACAAAAAAAACGTAAAATTAATTAAAGACTTTTGAAAAAAAAATTATATTTAATAAAAACAAAGTTTGTATTCCGCTGTTAGAATATATTGTGTCAAAGTTAATTATTAATAACAATTTTTAAACGAAAATAATATTATTAGTTTAATATGTATTAAAAAACTAAGTCAAAGAAATTCGTAGTGCATGGTCAATTACAGCATAAGAATTCGGAGTTCTGGTTAAGTATATAAATATAGCCAACTGCACAATCGTTATATTTTTTCTTGCAAACAATTTCCATTTCCGTTTTGACGAGCATATTTATCATCCCCACTACAGGTAAGGAATCTATACAAGGCAGCTGTCCGGCTGAAACTAAAATTATTACTCGATAACATTACCCCTACCATGGATGCCATAATAGCTTCAATTAATGATTACTAGACTTCCATACCAAACAAGCATATAGGCCAAGCGTCTTCAAATCGTGACATAAACGTTTAACCATGTAGCTACAATGTCAGGCGTATAAGCCAAGCGTATCCGAGCCAAAGGGCATTCTTTTTCGATCCCTGTCATTTATTTCAAACTATTACAAGCAGACGAACTGCCAGACCTATAGTATGGATATAAACTATTAGAAGTATATAGACCAACTAAGCATGTTTTATTCTTACTATAGGATCAAGCATTCTTGGAATATGTTTTACGCTTACTACAAAACTATTAAATAATCAGTACTGACTACAGAATTTACTATGAGCATTCATCATTTAGGACACACATTTGGACACACAGTCAAAGAACAGGTCGCAGATTTGAACGCACATTCAACAAAAAGACACACAGTTGGACACAAATTAGTCATATAGGACACACATTTGGTCACAAATTCGTCATATAGGAAACACGTTTGAATACACATTCATCATATAGAACACACATTTGGACACACATTCGTCGTGTAGGACACAAATTTGGACTTAAAATTCAACAAAATGGACGGACTTGGGACACTCATACGATATCTAAGACACATATTTTAACACACATTAAATAAAAACATATATTTGTACGTACAGTCAACTCTAGAGTATACTGTAGGATGCTATAGGATACGATCTGCGGGATACGATTGGATACGATTGACAGGATACGATGGGATCTGGCTCCATCTGGTTACGATAGCTCAAATTGCTCCAACTAGACATAATGGCTCCAACTACTCTAACTGGTTACAATAGCTCCATTTGCTCCAATTGCATTTTGCTCAAATAAGATACAATAGCTACAATGTTTCCAACTGCATTTGGTTCCAATTGGCTACAATGACCCCAATTGTTCCAACTCATTTCATTCACATTTGGCTCCAACCGGTTTCACTTGCGCGAATTGTTTTCTCATATTTCTCCATTTTGTTAATCATTGGCAAAGATGTTTTTACATCCTTAAGTTATAAGTTGGGCTAGGAGAAATAAGTCTTAAGCTATAATTTATATTACGAGAAATAAAACTATTTTTTATTCCAATAATATATTTGATTTTCAATTGTATACGCAGAAGGTATATATGTGTTGGTTTGGTGATAGATACATTTTCGACATTTTGTGAAGCAATTAAATGTCTCTAACTGTTGAACAAAATGTTTGGATCTTTCCACGACGTGCGACGCAAATTCATCAAAAAAAGTATACTCATTCAACAATAAGGACGCAAATTTTGGGTGCACATTCTTCAAAAAGTCAAAAAGGACACAAATTAATAAAAAAGGAAGTACATGCAACGAAATGGACGCAAATATCGCACGCACATTATTAAAAAAAAGGACACACGTTTGAACGCTTATTTAAATAAAATACACAATTTTCACAAACATTTTAGGTTAAGGTTTTTAATATTTTCGTAAGCAAGAGTCTTTAATGCTGCACGGACTGCCTCGTCATCTTTAGCTACTGCCACGTTAACTCCGGTTACTGCTTCATAGACTTCAGTCACTGGTTGTCTGGCCTCAGGCTCAGGAACGCAGGTATCTGACGGTAATCTTAGACATAGCTCTCGATGATGACTACCTCGGTGAGACATGGGCGTATACGTATGCGACAACGGCTGCGGCAGGATTTTCACTCTGTGCTTGTTGGGACAGGACCTACGATGCTGGCTTCAGATACATATTCTTTAGAAGCAGGAACAATAGAGTAAAGATGAGACGTATACTTGGCCAATGTCGTTTGGACGATTGTGAAGATGCATTCAGATCGCAAACAGGTCGCAACAGGTTGCTGCAAGTCATGTCCTGGACAGTTTGGTGTTGCACGTGCAGACGAAGCGACTACAACTTCGATGCTGGCTGCCTACATCTCAAAAGTCTCCGAAGAAGGACTGCTGTGTGTACGCTTCTAAAGTCATGTTACAAGAATATTAGAAAAGAGTCTCCGCGCCACTTTTCAGTAGGGGCCCAGAGATAAGATCGACATGATACTATGGGATACGATCGGCAGGCTACCGTGTCATACGACTTGCCAGGAATTAGAAGCAGTCTGAGAATACAAACAGAAGTCTAGAAAACTCACAACAAAATATTTTTAAAAAATATTAAATAAAATTATGGTATTATGAAAAAAAAATAGAAAAAATTATAAAACATTCTGCCAAAAGGTAAGCTTCTCCTCGCTGAAGCAAGGCTAGAGTTCTAGCACAAGCTGCCTTGCAGGAGGCACTAGCACAACTAGTGAACCTTTGGGCAGGAATGCGGATTAGAAGACGAATGATACCGATCATGGTCGACGAGCTCCCGACAATAGACTTCGAGCGGCGGATACGCCCGAACATGTCCGAGTCCTTACGAATAGCATGCCATAATTGAGAAACCCACCAAATTGTAGTCACATAATAAATACATTGTCCCAAAATCGGCTATTATACACTATTTCTATAATATATTTTGTAAAAACCACATGTGGTGAACTACAAATGAGGACGTGGACATGGAGCTAAGCGCTGTTTAGACGGAACAGGTTTGCCTGACTCAGACCCACACACTGCCTCCCACACAGTGACCAGTTCGTAAGTGGCCAAGCGCTCTAGGACGCTTGTAGAGATTGCTTCAAGCTTCAGCTTGCAGCAGCCACGCGAAATGCCCTTCAAGCAAGCTGTGGACAGCACAGAACGTCTGAAGCCACTAGGAACACTGTTGCTACAAGAGAACCTACCAGAACGTGTTGTAATAATCGTGTAGAATACGTCGGAACACCAGTGGACCAATTCTCACCGTGCGATGGGAGACCGCAGTCTCTGCACTGCCTTAAAACCTTGAGGTGAGCCAAAAAAATTCTCTGGAACTATAAAATTGTTCTATCCAAATAATTGGCCCTAAATTAAAAATTCAAATTTACTTTTATGTCTTAAATACAACTATCAAGAAGATAAATAAATAAATAAATAAATTTGGCATAACACTTTAAATAGCAGGAAATGAAAGGAAAGATAAATTTTACAATTTTCTGCGCATGCCATTTTACAAATAAACTAATCGATCTATTCTTATGAGCTTCCTGTCTTGTTACATCTGCGGTACTCAATAGCTATTTCGATAGTTATGTAGATATCTATAACCAATAGTTAAACATGTATGTACACAGAATTTGATAGTTTGATCTGAACCCCCAAACTATTCAAATATTTTTTTAGCACTAAATCATTACGCAAGTGGTTGTAGCACAACTATATTTTTTGAGATTCTATACAAGTAATTTTTTCCAACAACACTACCTTTTATTTCTGTTCCAAACATTTCTTCATTTCATTATGTGACACGACAGAATCCAATAAAACAGCATACAAAACAAATATTTCATTTATTTAAAAGTGTTTTAATCCAAAATGATAGCTATGGCTTTCTTGGGAAATTCAGTGTCAATGAAAGTGGTTATGCAAGAATGGCAGGTTTATTGAAAACTTTATTTGGTATGTAAAGTGTTTGTTGAGTTGAAATACGCTGCGATGCGACGATAACACTAATGAACCAGGTCTGTTTATACCGCTTTGCGTCGTAAGATAAATATCAAACGATGTGAAGCAACGCTCTCACAGTTGGCACACATGTGGTTCTGGAAGCCAACTGGATGTTCCAGATCAATTTGCAACGTCACTTTCGAATCATGTTGACCGGTCTAGCTGGGTGAACGACCAAACAGCCCTCGGAGACACCATGAAGCAAGGATAAGGTGGACATATATGTTCGTCTTTTGCGCATCCCACCAACTTTTCTCACGGCCAACATAATATCATACAAAGATGCGATCCTTCGTTTAGTTTGCTGTACCAACATGCACTTTGCTTATCTTTAATGTTAGTAAATGGTTGTAAAAATAATGAACTTGTTACAATGGTGGAGTTGTTTTGTTGACGGACATGCGTTCAAGGTTTCGTCAACTTAATATGAACAGCGCAAATAATCCGAAATTTAAGTGTTAATTGATGGCGATCACAATTTTATACATAGCAACAAAAACTAATCATTAGTACGGTTTCAATCACACTCGGTAAGAGGTAAATTTGTTTATTCGCTTAAGTATGAATAACTATTTCAAGTAAACAGTACCTGTGTCATAGCTGTGTTACCTTACGCAAATTTGACACGCATACATTTGCAAACAAAGTCCTTCAGCGCTGTCTCACAAAAACTAGCTTATGCTAATAGCCTACCCGCCTGCTGCCTCCCTATATTACACTTAATAGAAATTATATATTTAAATTGCATTTTTCAAAGGAGAAGTCTCTCACACGCATGCATAAATTCTTATGACTCTTCAAGTGTCTTTAAAACATCTTACCATTATAAGTAGTCGTTGAATTAGAAGACTGTCCACACATTTTTTTTATTAATAAAGGTCTTTATTAATGAATTTTCTGTACTTTTCAATTACAATTTTTTATGCGCTGTAAAGAAATTCCCTCATTAAATAACTGCTTTAGACACATTGGTTTGCATTAAATGTTATAGTTTGTTTCAAAATCGAAATCTTTTTTGGATAAAAATTCATTGGTAATTACTTAAGTTATCACGCACGACCTTCAATTCATATCAAAGAACCCTTACTTGAAGGCCATATCGGGAAAGGACGCCCACTCATCGTGAAAGGCAACTGACTGGCCACGCATCCAACTCGCATTCGACGGGATCCCGGTTCGAATCCCGAGCCGATATGCCAATTTAGATTTATTTGGATTTTTCGTGGTTTCTTGAAATCGCTCCAGGCAAATGCCGCGATGGTTGCTCGATGTGTGGACAATTGCCGATGCATTGACTATTTCCCAGCACCGTGAGCCCTTTTCTAGGGACCTCGCTGTCGGCGGGACTCAAAGCATTAGTTAAATATAAAAAAGTCCTTGTTCCATGGAAAAGATGTCTTGATAGCGAATACGATCCCGCCTCTTCATTATTTTTGCTTGCGTCACGTGAGGGAAACCTTACGTGATTGTGTGTATGTATGTATGTATGTATGTATGTACGTATGTATGTATGTATATTTTTTTCGTAATCATGCATACCTATTAATACAATAAGAACTCAAATGTATTTATCTCTTTTTTGGAAAAAATTACAGAATAAATCCATAGGAATTCGGTATCATTATACAGATAATTTTTAATTATTGAGTTAAAAATTACTCGAGTCAAAATAATTTATTATTGAATGATTTTTTATATTTAATTTCAATATTATTATTGAATATCGGTCCTTTTGTCTGTTTGTTTGTTCGAGTATCGCGCGAACATTACTGAACCGATTTTTATGAAATGTTTTATGTTTAAAAGCTTATAATAAAAACTTTAAATTGGCATACATTTTATCTCGTTACGATGACGGGAGCCGGAGATATAACAATACAACCACAATTTTTTTCACAACCAAATGCAACCAATATAAGGTGAGCTCCCATTTATACAAACACCCACTTTCATCAACAATACTATGTACCCAATACATAATATAATTTATTTATTCTATCACAATCAATAACTATTTCACGATTGATGATAACTTGTTTATTACATGATGGGATAGTTAAAGAAAAATTCACAGTGCAATTATTCGCACGGTGACACACTAGTTTTTATTCATTTATACATTTACTAAGCACCAGCTAACAGACATAGTCCAAAATAGGCTGGCACAATACAAGTGTAAAACAAATGAAAATTGAAATAACATAAATATAAAAAAGGTATACGGAAAAAATTCAAATGTGAAGTGTAGACGCGGATATACAAGCAATGATACAGAACACATTGAAAAGTGAATACAGTAAAACAAAATAACAAATAAAATTAGCTCATACTAAAACTATGAACACAAAGGAATTCATTTTTAAATGCACATTCAAAACATATTTATTTTAAGATATAATCTATAGAAATTAATAATTTATAATACTAAAAGTGAATTATCATATTATATATATATATATATATATATATATATATATATACACACACACACACACACACATACTACCTTCAGCACCCATAGTTGACAGGTTAGATTACCGTTTTGTCGTAAAACATTCGTATGGAATCTGCTCCATTTTGTTTGCGGTAATTTTTATTGTAAAACAGTTTTTGCAGGGTCATTGGCGTTAAAAAGAAATAGGTATTTAGTGAAAAATATCCTTCAACTGTTCTCAACACAATTTTTTTCCATATAAGGCCACTTTTAAAATACTTTTTTTTATTTATTTCATAAAAAAAAATTACAGCTAATTTTCTAAATATTTCTTTAAAAATATTATTGTATATACTTTCACAATTTAGTTATGAATTGTGTATGATTACAAATTTTAAATGTTTTATGTTTTTAAAATATTGAAGATAATCCCCGAATTAATTTAAATCAATATTTAGCCTTGGTAACTGTTAACATCAGCAAGGTACATAATTATGCTGTCCACAGTAAGCATTTAATTAAGACAGTCTTCTCTGGATAGCCAACAAATATATTCAAAAATCATCAAGCAATCCTTCATATAGAAAACGTAATTTTTATTTATTATATCATACTGAGATATTTTCAGCCATGTTTATACACGATGGGAGAATTAGTCTGGAAGCTGGTTTAATCCCCAGTCATAGCCGCAGGGAGATAGCTTATTTTAGGAGGCAGGTTGTCTCACTGACTTCCGTAGTTTGCTGACGAAGAAGCAACAGCACAGCCTCCAGTCCCGACACGGGAATCTCACCATGCGGTTTGATTATGAACACACAATTGCGGTATACGGCACGGTAAACAACAAACATTATGGAAAACCGCAGCAAGAAGCTACGCGAATACAAACTCAACGTGTTTCGTTGAACTTCGACTATTGATGTCGAGTAACGGTATATAACGTAACTTTGATTAAGAACACACATTACGGATGACAGCTATCACACCGGTTGTATTTCAGGTGGGTATCAGTTGGTGTAATTAAATGTTAGCGATGTTATTTAACTATAATAAGTATAAAATCGGGATACAATTTTATGGAAGGATTTTATTTTAATGTATTTTAGTGTGTTAGGGCCATTTTCATCACACTGTCGTCAAACAATGTTTACCTAAGGGTGGTTTAAAGTTACCTCTGCTTTTGAAACAACGGTTAAGCTTTTTCACTTTACCACACATTTCTTGTGTTTCACTAAACTCAAGCAGTTACTGTTACACATAGTGTAACTTTATTGACGTTCGTTATAAACACCATTACAAGACAATGGCCATTAATGTTTGTTCGTTTTGGTGTCATGTTTAGTTAATTTTGTAAACAAATATAATTAACAAATAAATAAATATTTTAATTTATTATGCTTTGGTTATATTATTTGTAATTATTGTGTTCATAGCAACTTAAACTTGGCACATACATTTATTTTACAAACATGTGAAAAGAGGAAAAAATACATTCGGGTACCTAATTTGGTGTATTATTTATTAATTTTCCAAAATAATTTATGAAAGACCTATATATTTCATTCTAACAATCATTCCAGTTAGATTTCTTTAATTCTTTGGAAATTTTCGTAATATTTCAAACTATATTTTTGAAACACATCAAATGTTATTTTAGACTAGGTTAATTGTGTTTGATGAAATTGTAGGCCTAGCTGTAATAAAATTATTTAAAATATCTTACGATAGTTTAAATATGCATGAAAAATTTAGTTGCAATTGATACAGTAATATGAGAAATTTAATTCTATCATTTTATTAGCCTTTGAGCTTTTTTACTTGCGTTAAATTGTAAAATCATTTTTTCAATTAAATATGTATTCGAAGTAATTAAATATGTTATACAGTAACAAGATAAACAAATCACAAAATTGCCTAAGTATCTTGTACTAATCTTGAGGAATAAATAGAAAGGGTCATTGTAATAATGATATAAAATTTACTAATGCCATAACTAGGAAGTTAAAAATTGTTTGTTTAAAATGGTTATGGTTTGTTTTAATCTAATGAAAATGAAATCAAGTTAGCCTCATTAAGCAAGTGTAAAGTGTTATATATATTTTGATTACAAGTATTAAAAAAACTTAAAATATAAACTTATTTATTTTAAAACAATCGCAGAGTATATATTTGGAAATATTTCTTGGTGAAGGTAATATATGTGATATTTGTTTGATGGAAACACTAGCAGAAATTAACTTTCCTTTATCACATTCTTTATTTAGATAAAAATACGCATTTAAATCGTTATTATAACAATATTAGTAACTATTTTTTCTTTCTTAAAAATTTCAGATTATTGTGTGTCTTTTTTTCCGTCATAAAGTATCAGCTGACACTACTATGCGGCCATTTTTATAAAACATCAGTTAAGAAGTTAAATTAACAAAAATGGCGTTTAAATTCAAGCAATGGTTTTGTAGTTAGTTACTACAAAATGGTTAAGTGTGGTTAATCTCTGTTTAATATCTTAAACGCTGGTGTTGAAATTTGCCCTGAGGAAGTCAAATCTTTTGTGACAAAACTTAAACAGTTATTAGGGTTAGGAACTGTTACTATAGTAGTTTATTTTCTTAACCCATTATTTAAATTTTTCTATGGCAATTCACAACTTTGGCCAAATTGACGTCACAAAATTTTGTACTGCAACTTCAGTTTGATTTATTACTAAAGAAATCAGTGAAAACTTTAAATGTTTGAAACAAGAAAATAAAATTTAAGAAATGATACATTTAAGTTATCAGTGAAACAAAATGGTCATGTTTTACAAGCAAAATATAGTTTTTTTCCGATAAATACATTAACCGTTTCGTGGTTGCTTACCTTTGACTTCACTGGTGTGTACCGTGGTTCACAAGTCCCCACTAATATAAAACAAACCACACACCGCATGTTGGTTCGTAAGCAGTGTATGCGGTGTGTGGGGACCACCGCACGTCTCCGCGAGTGTTCGCAATCAGCCCGCTGGAACCGTGTCCTACCAGCCGGTAGTGTTAGCCGCTGGTGCGACACGTCCCAGAGTGTGCTTTTACGTCCCGTCGACAGCGAACGCATCTGTGACCAGGGCCGGCGCGTCCATATAGGCGAACTAGGCGACCGCCTAGGGCGCCAAGTGGCTGGGGTCGGCGCAGCACGACACACAACAGCTCATATAATATGTTTAACGATTATTGAAACTAGATGAAAATTGATTTTTGTAACAGTTTGGAATATTTATATTGATATAAGTAATTATTTAAAGTTCACGGTGACCTGTTTATGATTTGTAATAAGTAAAAAAGTAAAAAAAAAAAAACACAAGCCTGAATACATTTCATTGTTGACAAAATGTTAGGCTTACGTGATGTATTTTGAGGCAAGGAAAATTTTTTTTGGGGTGACCTGCCCGGGGGGGGGGGGGGGGGGAGGCATTAAGGTTTTTCGCCTAGGGCGCCAATTTACCTTGCACCGGCCCTGTCGGTGACCGAAACACACAAAACAAATGAAAAGGGATACGAGAGGTGGTCAGAAATGGCCGATGGCACCACTCAACTGGACTGATTTCGCCAGGTATAATGGGAAAGAGAAATCAGGATATCCGGATACTCCGGTAATGCCAGTGCCTCACCTTGTCTCGGTCGTTAATTGAAGCGGCATGATCTCAACATGTGGGGCAAGACCACAGATCTCGCGCGAGAGTATGCGTCATCAGTGAGGCACTTTCGAGTGAAGACCAAAGGAGAAATTATTTTAGTGTGAGTTATGAGCCACTCGTGTGTAAGTGGTGTGCTCATAGGTAAGGACCGGAAAAAAAACCCGCGGCATTAATTTCGCGATAGGATAAAATTAAAATATGTATACACCTCTAAGCAACTTCCGCTATTGGCATGTAGTTTATTGGGAATACTTAAGACTAGTGAGAAACCCATAACTAAAGAAGTAACGAATCACATTCTACCAAGTTGAACGTAGGTGACATTTGCCCGAGTATCCAGAAGACTGTGAAGTCTAGCGTTGAGGAGAAACTGCCTCTGAACTCCAAGAGCTTCTTTCTTTGCAGAACTTACGTTAGATAAAAAAAGGGTTACTGTCCATTCTTCTTAAAGCTCTGCTGAAATACATACTTTAAATAATTATTGTGTTTAGGATATGAATGCTTTAATTGTTTTCGTTAAGGTGTACACTAACGTCGGTGAATTACTTGGTCTAAAGCCATATAAAATGGGATACCTACGGATCATATAGTTTTGCATGAATCTTCGCGTAAATAAATTGCGCACTATTTTAATAACTGAGTTAAAGGTTAAATAAGTTTATAATACGCATTATTATTAGCCTATCAGCGCAAGGCGAATGCCTAAACAGGCAATCATCTTATTTTATTTATTTATTTGATTGTTTATTTTAAGTGACGAGATTAAGGCGTGCCGTTTTGTCTTATACTGAACTACAAACATCATTACTAAGTAGGTACATGCAAGATAAGTTTAATAAATACTTAAGCCAAGAAAAAAACGAAAAAGTCTTACAAATACAATAAAATAAAACGTAAATTAACAAATCACAACAAAATATTAGCAAATAAGATAAACATGAATTATATACCTAAAGTATAAGACATTAAAGATAAATTTAAAACTTTTTAAATATATCTAAGACTATAATTATAACAGTTTTAAATATTTTATGACAAAAATCTAAGTAACATTTAAGAAAACATAAACAATTTTTTTAAAAATATTAATACATTTTCCTATAGTAAATAATACATATTCACACACACATACGAATATTCAATCACACAATGCTGGTACTGATACCCCAGCTTAAATTTTTTTTCAGGATTTACATTTGGGTGAAGGGAGGGTGGGGAGAGGAGGTTGGAATAATCACCGAAATATGTGTAATGTTATCCAGATTTTTTTAGTAACAAAGAATCCGATTAAGCGTAAATTTGACGCTACATACTTTGAGAAACGTGTTTGGAGTCAAGCGGATGGCTAAGGGCAGAGCGACGGATTACTATCAGCGTCGTGCTTATTACAAGGCTTTCTTCAAGGAATTCAGTATTTATTTTTATGTTTATCGTCTTCAGTCAAAATATAAACCTGCGATCTGTATCTTCACTGATAATGTGACCGGGGAAAAACTTAATCATAGATTTATTTGATATTCTACAAATCTAATTTCAACATAGTTTTCAATCGTTATGAACCGTAGTAATATTCTGATTGGAATTATAAGTACCAGAAAAATTCCTTAAATATTATAACACGACAACATACATTATTAAAAAATATCGCTTTCATTAGATTCTTAACAAGAATAAAGCCTGTTTCAAATCAATATTACATTTAAAGAAGTTTTCTAAACACGTTAAAAAAATTTAATTTAATTCGCATTTACCTTCCTGCATTAAAGGATACACCAAATATAACCTTATAATGCATATTTATGTTTTGTTTCTTGCTTGATCTGTAGCATCCTTACATTATTACATTTACCTCTTTTTAACCACTGAAAATTGCCATCCTTCTTAACCCATCCTTATCGCTTATTTCTAGTAACTATAATAATATGTACAATATAATATTATATACAATAATTCAATATAATAATATGTACAATTTCAACAAGTTTATTTTTTACCCGTTTTGTTCATTGCTTAAGATTTTTATTTTCACAGGCATATAAAAAATGTCTAATATGATCACATAGCCGCTTCTTCTTCTGAGCACTGTTGTCGCCTTAATCGCCAGGAATGATTTAATGGCCTTTTGCAAGTACCTGTCGCTTTCTATGGAAATTTCCTAGAAATTTCAAGCCTCTTTTCCCCTTCATCTTTACATCTGACGAGAACGACTACGAAGACTTGGCGGTTTGTAAGTAGGCCTACTCTATGATCTCGCAGTCAGCAGGAGTTTATTCCCGTGTACGGTTACTTTCCTCGACATACTGAGTTTATTAATGCGGTAATCTAGGCAGTGTCGTATATCTTCTCTTGGAATTGTTTAATCCCAGTGGAATTTATCTTAAGAATATTCCAATTTTTTGAACACTTTTGAGTCCTCCTTAAGGTTTTTCTTCGTCATGGACGCGTTACGCTGTTCATCCTAATATGCTGTCAGTAGAAACAGGTGCAAAAAAATAGCGTTTACGTTTAATGTGTGCTGTCGTAAACAGGTACAGTTATGAAAAGGACTATCCAAAATATTCAGGTTACCTGGAATGCACTAAACGTGTTGGCGGGACAATGTGAAATGAAAGGAACGCCTTCTTTTTAAGTATAAAAACAGAGCAGCATTGTTCAAATCTATAATGGAAACGCATCACAACTGGAGATGTTGAAATCTTCTATACCACTATCTGTGATAACACTTAGCAGACGCACTTAAAATAATGGGATTAAATAACTACAACATTTTTATATATAATATACACCCAAAAGTAAATATCGATGATCTGTGCCAGTCAGTCAAAACACGATAAAACTTATTTGTTTAGGAAATTTTGATGAATTAGTAATAAAGAGTATATATAATCCGTAGGCCGAAATATGATATAACTAAGTATTAAGTATAGAAATCTGCAGAGGCAACTAAAAAAACTTTATCTAGAAACTAAGCCAAATTTATAATCGAATCGAAACTGTAATAATTTCCCAGCAAAATGAAAGACCCAGCTTTGTTTCTAAATGTGTAACATCACAGTAGGTAGGAGTAATTTCTTGAATAGAAAGGAAGTCGCATGAAATGGAAATGTGTAACCACGGTGCTGCCATGTGTTGCCGATGGCACGCACCAAAGTTCACAAAGACAAAGGGAAATGTTTCTAGTATTAGCTGTTTAATGAATTTTTAACAAGATGGGCACTATATTATAAAAATTCCTGGTTGAAAATCAGGCACAAATTCGGTTTAATATATTTTTTCAAATTTTTTTTTATTGGACCCTTTTCATTTTGTAGTTAAAAATTTCAGTCTGCAAATGGAATGATTAGATAGATAACATAGCTGCTCCAGCAGCAAATTCTAGTGGCGGGTGCGGAAACTACGTGCGATTCGCGTCCAGAAATTTAGTTGAAAACACAATTTGCTTATATTTATTACGCTCGAGATTATTTGATAGAAATCTACGTTAAATTTCGTGTCCGAGTGTCGTCTATAAGTATATTTGCTACGTGAGAACACATGAATTAGCTCGTTACCGAGGTTAAATGTTACACATCACTGTTGATTAATGAAAGACTCGTTCTCCTTTTTTTGCGGGGGGGGGGGGGGGGGGGGGGGGATTTATGACCACGGGTTTTTGGCTGATGTGGAATACCTTGAAGTTAAATGTAAATTAAAAAGTTTTCAACAATAATAGTCCTTTAAAGGCTGTGTTAAGGCATTTTTGACGCCTAGTCAATTAAAGTTAAATAAACCAATAGCACTTAAATATGTAAAATAATAATTTCAACAAAAAAACTGAACCGTCTTTCATGGTTAGGTCTGGCCTGGAATTAGAACTTTTTGAAATCACTCTCGTTTATTGTTTTTAGATTTGGGGGGGGGGGGGGGGGGCCCGTCAGCCACCCCCCACCACAAATAAAACTACGCAAGTTCCAAGGCTTAGTAGCTGTTATAGTTAAAAGTCAATAAAATGAGCTTTAAATTATTTCAGTAATCCCACTTTGACACCATGAAAACTTTACAAAATGCAGGTATTTTGATAGATATTCAAGAAATAGCACGTTCCGACAGTTTCTGGATTTTCTAGAGGAAGGTCTTTTAATCTTAATTATATGATTACTTTACTACCTTCACAGTGCCGTCTCCCAAGTATGACGTAACAAAGATTCTTCAAAACTTTTAATTTATTTTGAAAAAAAAAATTAAAACATCTGGCTTTATAAATTACATAATAGCCACCGTTAGAAAAACAGTTTTTACATGGCTGCTTCTTAAAAAACCAAAATATATAAACATATCAAACCTATGTTCATAAGAAAGTTTTTGATACTAACTATTAACTTAATCATTATACGTACTTACCATTCCGTTGGATAAAAATCTTCTATGATATTAATTTTTGAAAGCAATTCGTATGTTTCCTGAATAAAGTGAACAGGACTATGTGTATTGAAGGAAATAAGTTATTTCAGACGTAAAAAGTTCTTAAAAGTTCCGATCATGACGCTTTCCTCCATATTACAGCCTTCCTGCACTGAAGCGGCAGGAATTGTGTTTCCAAGCACAGTCTTTATTTAACGCCAGCTGCACATGTGTTACTGAAATACGTCTTTCACACAAACTTAAAATGTGTTTTTAATGTATTTATTGACATAAAAATATATATATTTGCGCCTTTTATTAACAAAATCATCAAACAATGGACTTTAGCATAAAGTTTAAAACAATTGAATAAAAATAAACATGATATAAAATGGCCTGTTTTCATTTCCCAAGCAAAATCATTAATTAAAATTTTTATGAGTAAACATGGAGTATTAAAAGTCTACCAATCCCTGAGATTTTAGTGCGACAAACATTTTTTCTTTTAAAATTCCATCATAAAGAATACTTACTCGTAAAAATTACCCTCCTCACAAGGTCCTATAGGTACGTCCCTGTGAACGTGCTGCGAATATAACCTGCACTGTCAATTTTTATTTTGTAAATGGAACTGAAATGTTCATGTAAAATTGCAATGTAAATTTGTACATTTACATGAAAAATGTATCACTACAAAATAGTGTTCGCAGTAATACAGGGTTCGGATTCTTACCCGGGCATTTATGCTTTGAGTTGTCCCAGTACCTCCAATAGATAAAGATAAAGATAAATTCGATTATCTTTACTATGGTTTAAATAAATTATGCTTGAACGAAACAACTCTTAAAATAAAAAAAAATATGTGCCAATTTTCGTAATAAATACTCAGTATTATCTCGAAAAACGTATTCATAAAAAATAACCACAGCCATGGTTTGAACGAAGTTACAATATCTTTCTTGTAGTACATAACAAAATATTTATTGGGCACTGACTCCCAAAATAATCTGTTGTAAAATAACAAAATATGTTTTTCTGTGTGGCTCTCTCTCCGTATTAGAGACCAAATTTATACCGCTGCACCACCAAGCTTGATTTAAGCAATTCTTGTTGCTATATAACTTTCATAGGTCTGCGTGCATATGCCTTGCAGTTTAAACGGTATTTATTTTTAAATAATTGTGATCCCCTTCGTTGACGAGTTCCTTTTCCGTTTCGTCGCAAAGCGTCCTGGTGCACTCAGCTCCGTACTTATCTATGTATATAGCTGTGGCATTATCTGATACTCGCTTTTTCATTGAGTGGTAAAATATAAAATATTTTAATTGGATTTTTATTACCTATAAAAATTTCAACTAAACAATAATGCTAACAAAATTCATATTGAAATTTTAAACACAGACAGAAGGCTACTCCCGATTGTTATCGCTAACATAGGTTCTGTGTTAGTCGAGTTTACGAGCTACCTACCTCTGTTCATCATTTCGTAGTAAAAAGTTCAGTAAGAAGGACGTGATTGAATAACAAACATTCAAACTTTCAAATTTATATGAACTAGAATATGCTTGGGTAGGAAAGGATATTCTTGATCTCTTAAATATTATACGTGACGAAAAACCACGTCCCAAACGCTTCTTATACATATTAAAATCTGCAATTTAATGTTATTTTAAAACTAATACTCTGCAACCGGTGTAAAATTATGGGCTTAAAGTAGTTCATAGCACTACTTATGTGAAGGCTTTAGGTGGAAATAATAAGTGGTTCTCGAAAAATATCAGTGGAAGTTCTTCAAGTGTATTTGCAGTATATTAGGCAGCAATCTTATAAATATTGAAGTATCACTTGTATGATAATATTGTGATTTTAAGTAACAAAATAAAAGCATGGTTACAGATGAACACTTAACAATCAACAAGCCGTCACAACATATAATCAGTATCATTTTTAAAAATAATTTTAATAATAATATATTATCTATATTATTAATATATGTAATTAATAATATATTGATAAATATAAAAACATTAAATTTATTGTTTTCAATAAACTATGACCACGTTTTATAAGTTTACAGACTTAATTTAGAAGTCTGTATACTGTAGTAACCTTTCTTTTCATTTATAGCACAAAATAGACAGCAAACAGTCAGAAAATTACTGCAGCGTGTTAAAAGGTTTGGCAATTACATATACACATCACTTGTATTTTAGCTCTTATCAAAGTATTTTAATTGCATGTTTTGAACGTTTGACAATGATGTTACGTATCGAAGACTAATATATTAACTACAAAAATATATAAATAACTCACTCAAAACATCCATGTTAGAAAAATTACAATTAAAAAAAGTTTAATATTAAACACTATATTTTCTACTACTTCTTTCTTACAAAAACAAATCTGCAGCCATTAATGCAACAAAATTTTAATAAAAATATCATATAATTTTTGGTTAAAAAATATGAAGTCAATTGTAGTTTGTTTATCGGTATTTAAATAAGGCCTACAAATATTTAACTAGAATTATAGCATGTTGAAGTTGTTTTAAATTTTGTTTCTTAGCTTCTTATAAGTTGAAAAAACGTAAAAGGTCTCTAAACGAATTTATTTTTCAACTGTAATATATTTTTAAAACTCTTCCTGGAATTAAATTTGGTTCGTGCATGCTTTATTGCTATCACTAGTAAAAATAATTGTATACATTCAACTAAAATATTCTCCTTCCCTCTCATGAGATAGATAAATCAGTAACTTATATAAAATATTAAAACTGTAAAATAAAATAACAATTATAATAGGTTAAAGTTTGTGTTTTGTTGGTTCAGATATGGTTAGTACATCTGATCAATGCATGCTTTATCTACTAATTTAAGTTAGAAGGATTCATTTCTGACAAGAAGCAAAAATGTCTCGAGTGTTTTGTCACTTAAAATTAACACTCACTAATGAATTAATATGATTGAATGCAGTGTTTTGGACATACGCATTGCAGTTTTGCACTGTAAGTCATGAAAAATTTCCAAAAAACTAAATATGAGCATAAAAAATTGACATAAAACAAGACTCAATCAGCTGATGTCGGACAAGCGGAACCAACGATTAAACCAAACAAGTATTATGAACATCACAACGACGACAGCACGCAAAAAAACGTTCAACCTGTAAATATCAGACAACAAGAGAATTCCATTGAAGGAACGTAGTCATAAAAAATAAAACAACAACACAGTGGGCTAACGATGACGATACAGATTAAATGCAGGCAGACAACAAACTTGGGCAACGCAGCAAACATACAAAACTCAACGAAGAAGATAAACAAGTACTACAGAAAACCCAACGACGATAGCATTGACGAACAGAGAAGGTTTCCAATGACAGCAGTTGCGACGTTTCGAGAATTGACATCATCAGGCACAAACAGACTGATATTGGACACTGGAAAACTATGGGTTAAAATATGTTAGGAGCTAATATCCTTGCTGCGATGGCGTATGTCGAAAAGAACTGAATTAAATCAAAATTTCCCATTACATGAATCATTTAAAGAATGAATTAATCTATCTAGATAAAAATATCTGAGTTATTGAAACTTTTAAGTTTGCCTGTAAATATTTTTTTAATAACGCACTTTATATTTTGCTAACTTTATGCTTACAAATATTAATATATCTAATTTTTTATAATATTTTTATTAGATATTATTGTTGAAGTCTTAATTGCATATTTCTGAACACTTATTGGCTTGACTGACTATCATCGAATACCATAAAATAATTGTTGCTGGTTTTTTTTTTCGACTTTAAAGTAATCATTTTAGAAAATTTTGTAAGATGTACGTTGGGGGAATTAAAAAAAAAACTAGCAGCATATTATAACACTTATTTACACATGAAATATGTAAATCTATAGTATTTTAATTTCGTAAATCTTTCGTAACAAATATATAAAATAATAATTTAATGAATTATAATTTATAATGCAAATAAATTATACATATGGGAACATAACCTCACTTATAAAATACATTTTAAAATTCACTTTAAAAAGTTTATAAACATAATTTCTATTACTAATGCTCACAATAAATAAATGTTTTTAGTTATATTGCTGAATATTCAATATCAACCACTAAAGTGTATGATTTAAATGCGCATGTATAATTTATTTGCATAGTTTACGAGCATCATAAAAATTCATTATAATATTTTTTCATAAAACCCCCCTCCCCCCCCCCCCAACCCAAAAAACGAAGTATAACTCCAAAAGTAATTCTGATGTGTTATGTGGGGTCAATTGGATGTGTTTCCGCTATTTATAATTTAAAATTAAGAATTTGAATGGCTTGTTATAGTTAAAAATAAATTTGTATTATAAACTGTTTTAACTATTTAATGTGTATTCCTATAAAATCACTTTTGTGGTTATGCGACCTTAAACTTTTGCCACCGACTAGCAGTAGAGTTGAGTACAGTTATATTACTTTTTTTATGTAATAAATTTCGTGGACACCATTGGTTTGTTAAATCTTATATAGTTGTGTTCACAAAAAAGTAATAAATACTTATTTAAGAACTTAACTCTATAAACATTCTTGGATAATTATCCTACTTTTTTTTATTCAAATACAAGTATCCTTATATTATAATATGGATTTAAAACACATTAACTTTGATATATGTTTTCTTTAATGATAACTTGCAGTACATAATTCTGTTTTTATCCAAGTTATGTTTTAGTTTCACTTAATAAACACATTGGTCAATTAGCCTTATTAATTATTTTCTAAACTCACAAACACTGATATATATATATATACACATATGTATGTATGTATATATTCTTCGAAAGACATACACATTTAATAAATGTAGTACTAGCATATAGAAATACCTGATAAATTTAATTAATTTAGATTTTGATTGAAACTTCCCTTAAACAAAAATAATTGTACTCTGAACGCAACAATTTTACAAGCCTTGAAAAGAGTCCTGAAATTACTAATTAAAATATTACAAATATTCATGTAATGATTACGAATCCTTGCCAACTTTATATTAATTTTAAATTAAAAATAATAATTTATTAAGGGAAGCATACAAGGTTTGTTTCATTTGACGGATATTACAACGTATGTTACCGCTCGTAATAATATAAAATCTTCATTTTAAATTGTGGTGTTATTAATAACTGTATTTGTTTAAAGCATAGAATTTCAGCAAAAATTACGGTAAAAGATTAGGTTAAATTACAGTTTAATAACTACAAAGATTTTCAGTACACATTCTATAGCTTTAATTAAATATTTGAATTTAAATCACATTTCTTAATAGATTCGTTTGAATGATACAGTTTTGCAACAAAATAAAGCTTTTACTTTTGTGTTCAATATTGATATCTTTCATTTAGTAATTAAAACATGCGTTTGTGTTACAGACAAGTAATTTATTATTCTATAAATAAAATATATTCCATTTACAATATTATAATTTCTGTAAGTACATATTTAAATATAAAACAATCTAGCGAAGAAATAGGTTCTTATAGCTATTGGTAATCCACAAGTAGTTAGATTAAAAGATTATTAGTTAGAGATTTTAAAGTTAAATTAATAACTAAAAGTAGGTATTTGCAGAAAAATATTCTTTTCAGCAAAAGAACCCAACACACGGGGTAAGGAAAGACTTGAAACATCAGCAAAAATTTGATACGAAAATGACTGAATCTCAATCGACAGAAGATCAATTTATTCAATGACGGGCCAGTAAATTTGAGATAAAGGACTACAGAAAAGTTATAAAAATAGGTTGTTGGTTTTTTTTTTATTTTGTACCAGGTAGTAACATGAATGTGTTTTGGTTTTCAGTGAAAATTTGTTTTGCATTTCTTTTTATGGTTGGTTTTACTTACATACACTTAAAGTTATCACTGAAAGAAAATGCACTGCGTGGCTAAGAGCGTGGGTAATGATTTTGAATATAAGTGAAATACATTAAAAACCTGTATTTAACGCATGCGATACATGACCATACGATTTTTAAAGGTGTTAAATTTTATTTTCTGGGAAAATATAGCTACTTCACTACACGATATCCAAAAAATATAAATAAATAATTGCGTTTTTGGCTAACTTTGATCATTTTTAACATAAAAAAGTATCATATAACATACTAAAACTTTTGAATTATTTGCTGTTTCTAAAGTCAAAAAAGTTTTCATTCTCCCTCACAAATACCAAATTTCAACAACATGCTTTCGGTGCTTTTCGTACTTAGTGATTAACATCGCGTCAATCGTTTGTGCGGTCGTTGTTCGTACTGCAGACGTGGGTAGACGCCGGCCGGGTTACTGTAACCAAGACTGCCTCTCAGCACACACTGTGCAGTTCAACTGCGACAGGTCGCGAGGTCAAATAAGCATCAAAACTATTTCTTCGAGCACTGGCAGCGAACCACTAAATCTCTTTTACCAAATAAGCTGTGAAATATTTATTTTCTGTTTCCTGAGGGTTTCAAAATTTCCAACCAGGTGATCGCTGAATGGAAAGGCTGTTAAGATAATTTGTAACATGCCGTTTCCTCAGTTGCCAGTTTTTACGTCAGGAGTGTATTTTTAAACTAAGTTTGTCCTCATGCCGTATACGAAATAAATATTTAGGGCTGATAAGACACGGGAAAAATATTAAAGAAATCGTCTCGTATTTTAAGACATTTTGCCATCAATCTGAACCGAAAATACATCATTGATTTAAAATGCCAAACTTATCGAAAATAAAAGCAAAAATGATTTATTATTATGGAACATGTATTTTTCGTGACTATTTTCAAATGTAAACATATATTAAATAATGATTTTGCATGTTTATAGCAGTAAATGTTGTTATATAATAGAGCGTACGTATGTATCCGTACTCACATAAAAATTAAACACTGTTTACTGAAAACTTAACTATGATCACGTGTGTATATATATATATACACACACACACATACATACATTAAATTCAAATGCGAACTAGGTTTAATAATGAATTTAAAACCCAAAATAAATTATCTTTTTAAACCAGCTTACTAAACCAACTGTTTAGCTTTGTTGTATATTATTTTTCAGATTAGTTAGATACAGGTGTGGAAAGAATAATCGTTAAATAGATGCGTATAATTAAAATTAAAGTTCTTAAATTTCTATTTAAAATCACTGTGCACACTAAAAAAATATTATTTTTATCAGTAGAATCTCCTTTTATGTGATCCAGATACCTACTTAAAGTAAATTAACTTGTTCAAGGAGATTTGATTTATCTTTAGAAATTATACATTTTCTGTTGGTGATCGTTCAGAAACAATTTGTACAGCGCGTGATAATCTTTTATACAAAAAAAAATCAACCCATAGCCTCGAAACGTACCAACTACCAACTCTTTCAAATATTCTGCATAAAGCACTCTACTACAACGAATAATGTTAACGGAAACACTCATGACAGCTGCGATGCTTATCATTGAATTATTTGAGGATAAGAACACGTCACTTTATCATCAGAATTTATTTTTACACAGTCTGGTAGGACAGCTGCCACTACTGTTATCGTTTAGAAAAGATAGAAGGATACAAGGCTATGTCTGTTTGTTTTTTTGCGCTAAGCTATAAACCTGAATGACGGCCGCTTTACTCAAAACTTCATAAATTCTCAACTAAATGATTTCAGTTTCCAACATTTATATTTTAATTAGTTTCTAGAAGAAACAGTTTATTCCTCACCACATATAGTTTTTTGCACTATACTCTACTGAGATATAGAATAATTTATGCTATCATTATTTACTTAGATGTTTCCAACAAGTAATAAATATTATTTTTTTTAGTAAAATATTGTCTCATATTTGATTTTTCTGAAACAAAAAAAAAATTAAACCGATTTAAAGCTTCTGGTAATATTTATTTAGTTTGTTTTTGCTTTTTGTAGCAGTATACGTTATGTGTATATATATATATATATATATATATATATATATATATATATATATATATATATATATATATATATATAAGCGTTTCACTGACTCAAATAATTATTCCCGTGTGTCTCGTTTCTACACAAGAATAAAAAAAAACAACTTTCGTAAACAGTAGACACACTACTGAATCCAAAAAGTAATAAAATAAACAAAAGTAAAAAAAGATTAATGTATAAAAGTATTTTTGTTAGACATTCATTTTAATGTTTTAACTTTAATAGCCACCAAATTAGTTTTCTTCATGTTTGGAGCGCATTAGCGCATGGGTTGCAGTGGTTGAGTGTTCCTATCTCTAACAACTACACAGTTTCGTGCGTCTGAAGCGCGCACTCGGTCAGCGGGCGTGATGATGCCAATCGTTAAATCTTGCAGATTATTACAAAACACGTAGAAATTCAATAAGTGTTCACTTAACTGTGAACCAACGTCACACGCCATCAGATGTCAATAAGCCTATCACGTATTTTCGTGACGAAAATTGTAACACCTCTTAGATATGTAGGTACTGAATTTAGGAATGAATTTAGGGATGACTTTCACCGGGCCTACGCATTGCGAGTGTAACTCATAACTCGCTTACAGAACAAGACACTTCCCGCCATAGCGCATTTACAGGGAAGATTTTTTGTGTTCGGTTCTGCTCATATATTTTTTTTTCAAATTCGATATACCTCAACATCCATTATTGCCAATCCGAAACAACTGCGTAATATTTGTAGTTTTATTTTCATGGTAATTTACACAGCATACAAAATCGATAAAATTGTTACGTTACGCCAACTGTTAAATAAAGTGATGATTTAGTTCCAAACTCAATCGTGTCCAAAAAATTTAAATACTTTAGATATTCAACACATAAATAATAAGAATACGATTGTAATCCGTGCGCTTCTTTTCATCTCGTAAACCTAATACGTTCCTTGAATATGAGCTTTAAATATTAACATTAAAGTGTATTCGTTGCGTGAATCACGCAACAGACAAAGCCGCGTCAAAGCAAAGTTGTAATTGAAGCAGAAACTATCGCCAAGAGGGTACGATACAACTGCTAGTCTACATTTATGAAACTGTTACTGTAATTTTATCTGCAGTGTTAGACATTTTACAAACAACTTAAAGACAAGCTTTCTAATCGAAACCGAGAACAACCACTGCGTTAGATATTTAGACGAAAGTTTCTTTTACTGAAACCGTATAATTGAATGCCATCAGGTCTGTCCAATTATATTAATTAAGAAAATATAATTATTTGTTACGTGTCCTATGCATACATGACAACATATTAAAACTTGTATGGAGAATTTCATAGCTGAATAAACGTTATTATTTCAAGAGTTATCAGATAAAATAAAATGCACTTTTTATTTAGCACTAAATTATTAGCTCCTTTCTGCCCTGTCCACTTTATTCTACTAGTGATACCAAAACAGAAGGATAACTCGGCTTCCTCCGTGAGACACTTTCAGCCGCAACTGAAATGAACACTGTTAACATTGGGTACGATAGCTGAGTACATTTGTATACGATGGCATGTGACACTGTACTACGTAAATGTAATCACGGGCATTGCTCTTCCCCTAACCTCCACCACCAGCTAGAAAGCGACTAGAAATTAGAGCTGTAGCAAACCGTATGTATTCGTTACTGAGTAACGGGTGCGACGTCTATATACGAGTAACGAAACGTTACACACGGCTGCATTTCGTTACTTGCATGTTTCGTATGTTTCACGCATGCGCGCGCATATTCGATGAATTTACGTTACAAAAAACGATGTTTGTTTATTAAGTAAAGTATAATTTGGAAATTCGTCATCCAAGTTTTTTTACTGTTTATTAAAGGTATTGTGTGTTTAGACAAAGTTTGAGATTGGAACAGAAACAACGTGAGAAAGTATTTTTTACAAATTAGAAATATGTATGTTTTTGTTTTTTATTATCGCGAATTTTCACGTTTTTTTATTATCTTAAAAAAGATAATATAATAAGCCCGCTGTAATGAGATTTAATTGTTTCTTGGTTAACAAAAACTGTTAATTATCAAATATTGTTAATTGTATACATTCTATTTATTATTATTTACGCGACGTCATATTGTACGCGTACGCAATACGACTCGATTCGTTGCATGTTATGCGGTATCAGAAGTAACGAGTAACGATACGATAGTAACGAGTACTGATTGTTATAGTAACGAATACATACGGGTACGCTTTTTTTCGTTACTTTTACACCTCTACTAGAAATCACGTGTCCGGCGTGGAACGGTCGCGCGCCCCTGAGCGCATGTCCTCGCTTGTCCCCCCCCCCCCCCTCACTCACACTCCCACGGGCGAACAGTCGACGGTCGGCGCGTCACTTCCGGGCCCGCGGGGCGACGCGGCGGGTCGTGAATCACGGCGCGCGGGAGGAGAATATGCCCAAACACGGGGCGCGTACTCACCGTCGGGCGGGGATCCATCGCTGCAGTCGCCGCCGGCAGCGCGGCGTCCTCCCCTGGCGGCGGCGCGGCTGAACCTCCGGCCAGCGCGGAACACTCGCGACCACTCGCGCGTCCCTTCGAGCAGCGACTCGGCGGAGGAAAACAAGAGGGAGAAGTGTATCAGGGCGGAGTTCCCGGCACGGACAGATGCGTGTCGTTTGTGCGGGGGCTGGAACGGGTTTGGAGGCGGGCCCTCGGGATGCAGGGCGAGGGGAGGGGGAGTGTTGTGCTGGTGCGCGGAAGGCGAGGCGGCGAGCTGCCGCTCGCATGAATGGGCGCGCGCCGACTGAAGCCCGCCCGTCGCCGGGTCGCCGTTGACAACGGAGTCATCTCATCGTGGTGGGTGAGGGGAGGCGGCGGGACGAGAGGCCAACGACGGGGGTACACGCGCGCGCCTCTGATCACTTCCAGCGCGAACCGGGAAGACCGCTTCAAAACAGTATCGTGTCCAGTGGCGTAGCCAGGATTTGTGTATGGGGGGGTGTTAAGAAGCATGCATCCCCCCCCCCTCGTATTAAAGCGGGGGGTACAGGGGTCCTCCCCCGGGAAAATTTGGATTTTAAGATGTAAAATAGTGGTATTATAGCAGTTTACGGTACTTAAATTTAAATATTGTAATTGTAAAATTTTTATTAACTTTAATATGAAATTTGTTTGAGTGATGAATTAGAAATTAATTAAAAATTTGTAGCTAAGGGGGGGGGGGGGGTTGAACCCCTAAACCCTCCCCCCCCCCTGGCTATGCCACTGATCGTGTCTGTAAAATATTACCGAAGAAATCAAGTGTTACGGCTCTGCTACAATAAATTGTATGGTCCTCGGATGTGACGTCATGAGCTGTAGTGCCACGGTTGATGTGAGATCGACAATTTTTTTATCCTTGTGGTCGTCAGCAGGCCGGACGGGCGTGCGTGATTTGGCCCTTTCACGTGACGTCACGAATGACGCATGCAAATACTAATGTTTAGAAAGTGGAAATTAACGCAGCTTGAGATGCTCACCCACAAATTCACGCCGGCTGAAAATTTGTCTGTGAACAAGCGTTTTCTGATGTGTAAACTATCCTAGCTCCTGGTGCACGGCATTTGGTAGGAGTGATTCCGTGAATGGAACGGAAGCAGAATGCACGGAAATGTGAAACCACGGTGCTGCCATCTTTGGGAGACTCAGATATCTCAAAAATATTTTGAACCCACGTGATTCATCCGTACATATTGTTTTCGTGAACATGGCAGAATTTACACCGCGCATAAGTTAAAAAATAAAACTTTATAATAGTACAACTATCCTTTAGCACTTTATGTGATGATTTATAGTCATAAGAAATAATGGCAACTTAAACAAATACGCTAGAATCCTGGGATTACAATTTTGACCAACTTTAGTAAACATAGAAATATGTAGATGGCGCAGCGTTCATCATGCTGTAGACACAACAAATTGTTAGCCCACATATCTTTGACGGCATAAAAAGTGAAATAATATCGTGATGAAATTATTACTGTTAAATCTTAAATGCTGAATAGACTTAATAAGTTTAAGGCGGGTTTCTGTCGTTCAAGCAAAAACAAATATATATATATATATATATATATATATATATACACACACTGAGTTGTAAAATATGTGGTTTAAAGTGTTTTCTGTTTATATTTTAGTATTACTATAAGAGTATAACTTCTAACGTGTGTAATAACTAAATACGCAGTTTTTTTTTGAGAAATTAATAGTACTCACTCCAGTTTAGAAGAAATATAAGTACTTATTTTTAATAACTAATAAAGCCATCATGTTAAGCAAAAATATATTTTTAAAAAATAATTTTCTCAGTTTTCCCTTAAAATGAGAAAGCAAGAGCACTGAAAGGTTTTAGTGGTGTTTGGTAAATGTGTAAAATAAATATTTATGGTTTTATATACTTGATAGTATATATATATATATATATATATATATATATATATATATACTTGATAGTATATATATATATATATATATATATATATATATATATAAACACATACATTCAATACCCCACAATAAAGACCAATTATAGCCTGTGTAATGAGCTCGAATTTGCACGTTTAGTGTCCTTGTTGTTTTATAGAAGAATTAGTGTATTTTTCAAGTTTTCTTTTGTTGCTTTTATTGAAGCAGTTTCATTGTATAGTTTAAAATTTCACTCTACAAATCGAATGAACGTAGCTGCTCCAACAGCGAAACTACATGTGATTCTCGTCCAGAAATGTAGTTGAAAACAATATTTTCGTATATTTATCACGCTCGGCATTATTGTAAAGAATTTTAGGTTAAATTTCATTACAGAGTTTTGTATTATAAGTTTATTTGAAACACGAGGACACACGAATTTGTTCGTTACTGAGGTCAGATATTTAAACATCACTGGCGAGTACTGAAAGACTCGTTCTAAGTGTTTTTATTAATATCTTCATTGTTGCATTATTTAATAATGGCATTATATTTAGGCCTACACAGTGAAACCATCACATTTATGTATTATGTATGTGTCAATTAGTTATTGTACGCGTTAATAATCAAAATATGCAAGTATTTGATTAGAGTACGAAAACGTAAAAAACCAAAATTTACTTTATTCCCAAAAACACGTTACGTTAAAATTATTGTTAACATTGACATAATTTTAAGGAAAAGTGCTTCTATGTCAATTATTTCTTTATTGTCAGGAATTTATACCGTTAAGACGAGCTATGGATCGTATTCTATGAATACGATCACCCTGTCACCAATGTTTAATATGGCTACGGCTATTCCCTCACCCCTATTGCCTTTAATTCCATCCTAAAAACAATGTAACACATCCTTATTACACCTCCCTCCCGCCCCCGATGTGTAAGTATGTGTCCAATCAAGCAGTTTGAAAATATTATTTTAACTCCTTGGTATTTACCGTTCCGGTTTTCCTTTATCTACAGTCCTTTATTATTTATCTTTACTTTTCAGTAAATAAATTGCCGTTTAAATTTTATCTTACATTTATTTTCTTCGGTTTTGACTTTATATGGAGAGGAACGTAAATATTTTTGAATGAAATCCACCCCTATTAAAATTCTACTAATACGTAAATGTCAATATAAAGAATAATAATTTTCCTGAATCTTAAATGAGTTTAAGAATGTTGTAAATTTTTAAAATATAAATGGTGCATATCTAATTTTGTTGATTCTGAAGTGGTTAATTAAACTAGATATATTTTAAAGTTGTTAATTCGTCAATCCGTTCAAGAAAGTAACCTTCTGAAATATTTACTCATCTTTTTGCTGGGTCGTGGTAGCGGGTTTCGGATTTATATAAATTTTAATGTCCGAACTGAATAAATTTCATACTATAAAAATTAGGAAAAATAAACCAGCATGCGGCTGAGTGCAAGTCTTTAAAATAAAATAAAACAAAACAACTTCAATGGCGTGTATGGTAATTAGAGAAAAAGTAAATTACTTAATTACTTAATTACTTATTAGTTACTTATTACTTATTATTACTTAATAGGTATTACACCATAAAAACCTAAGTTTAAACCAAATCTTTTTTATTTAAGTACTTTTAAAAATTATTTTTTAACATAATGTCATTAAGAGAGTAATTAAATTGGGGTTTTGATATTAAACATTTAATTCGAAAATAAAATTATATATTGCTGGAAAAAATGTATTTGAAATGGCTCTTAATGTTTTCATTATAGTTTCCTACCAATAATTAGAAATAATAATTGAAAATTTGTGGAAATAAAGTGATTTATGTGAGCAACTCGATCAGTTTTGACAGACGACCACTTCTGAAATGTCACTCTGTAAAACAAACTTAGAAATTAAAATGTGTGTGTGGAGTCCACGCGTGACAATAGTAAGGAAGCGGCTATGATTGCAAATGAAATAACTCTTTTCTACACGAATAAATAAATTGTAGATTCTTTGAACTAAAAACGTAATAATTTTTATTTTATTTTAAATAATTCTTAAACTTAAAAATTGCTGATAATTAGGTAGTTAATGCAGCTTAACTAACTGATCAAATGGACGCGTCTAAGGTATGTATCTGGCAGTGAAAGTGACAACATGGCATAAGAATAGGACCTTAGCTCAATGCTACTTTGTTGAGCCACAACAGCTACACTCCGATCGAGGAGTATTCACGCCCGTTAGTTCAACCAACATATATACACACTCGTAGGCTCGTAACTATAATAATGTGTGTGATTTAGTAAATAAAATAATAATTCGTGACAAATAATTACCCATTTCAAACAAAAGCGTGAAAATAATTATACCAGCATAAATATTTGGTTACACAGCTAAAACGATACTCACATAACACTGTTTAACAAAACTGATTTACACAAGTAATAAAATTAACACGAAAGAACAATATTTTCTTTCGTATATGGCCCGTAACGCGGTGCACAACAATAATCTCAAACCCCGTTGTGCTGCCCTCTGCCCAAATACTCCCTAAAGTCGGGGTGGCCTATCCCTGCAGCATGGCAGGGTTCAACCTGAGCCGCACGCCGCCACGCGGAGCCCGCTCAAAGCTGCTCCAGCGATCACCACCTGCGCCAACGGCCCCGGAGAGGGGATAGCTCGACGTCCATCCCAAAGCATCAACCGCGCACATGAAAGTGTGCAGATGAACGAGTGAGCAAATGCGCAAAATAGCAAGAATTCAAGTGTGCAAGTGGGCTAGTGCGCGAGTGAGCTCTACCTTTCCCGCCGTCTCCTCTATCGGTTCCCCCACCACGTACCTAAATATTCCCCTCCTAACCCGGTTCCCCCACCACATACCTAGCTATTTCCCCTCATGCGATAAGAATTTTTGTACCGCTCGAAAATTGTTACCCCCTCAGAAAAGAAGTTTCACTTCAAAAATCTATTTTTTATATAATAGATAGGCTTTTAAAAATAAATATTTAAAAACCGTGTATTATACTAAAAATAACTTTACTGACCTTTCTGGACAAAAAGATTCGTCATGTAAACATAAACAGTCATTGAAAAACATGTTTAGGATCCAATAGTTCGAATAAAAGAAAAATCACTTTTTCTGAGAGTTTTAAATTTTGCCTTGGGATTAAAAACATCTTTAGAAAATTACTGTTCAATTTAATTTGTTAGAAGATTTATGATATATACATTTAGCCCCACATTGTCCATGGAGCACAATAGTTTCAGCTATTTTTCGGTAATTTTGCAGAAGCTTGACAATGTTTCAATAATGCACTGTTACATCTCGCTAGAATGTGTGCTGTGTAGGTGGCCGCGGTACATAGCAGCATTCCAGGTCTTGAGAGTCGTATTTCAGCCCCGGACTGGCACACAACTGTCTGTGTTGACTCTGTATCAGCCTGTCGAGCCTAGCGTTGTTATTGAGTGTTGTCACGTACGCGTGTTTTATAACGACCGCCGGTCCGGCCGTGTTTATGCGTGAGTTTGGTCGCGTCCTCACTTTACCCCTGGAAATACTTTCACAGGCGCTGTCTACGAGCTACAGTTACGTAACATTAAACATGAAACAAACAACATATCCACCTCTTACGGAGCTTCGTTATCCAAATGAGACAAGTTATCAACCAAGAAAAAGGAGTTTCTTACAGAGAAAACTTTGACCTACGACTTCAGTAACAAGTAAAAATAACTTCATTTGCATGTGCAATTAAATTAAGGCCTACAGTAGTGTATCTATTAAAAAAAGTAAAATATAGGCTTATTTACTGCGGAAAATAAGTGGTCTCAACACAGAGAGTTCTCCAATTCACTACAGAGCCACTCTTTTACACTAACTTCCTTTTTTTATGGACATAATTTTTTTCGTGTGTATTTTCTTGAGTTTGGGAACATTAAGGATTCGTGAAAAAAAACCTGAACGCTGATTGGACTGAAACGAGGCGTGCACGCGCCAACGGGTTCATCCTTGTAATCGGCGGCCGTCTCCAAGAGAAGCCATCGCCTTATTTGGCCGGGCCCCCTGGGACTCGTTCGCTTCCGCTCTGAATGGCGGCGACGCGTGTGCCGACAGTGGACCCGCACCTGACAGAAACCCCACCAATCACGACACTTAGACAATGCTGTAGGGTTTGAACACACAGCTAGTCTCGAAAGATATTCGTGAAAAATATATATGTCCCTACTTTAACCACATCTACTAAGTAATTTTGGTTTATTTTCAGTCTATTACCTGGTCATATGAGTTATCATTAGGGACACCTGTATTTCACGAATACATTTCGTGTGTAGGTACATCGCAAAACACCGTAGTTTTTTTCTTGTAGTTATTGGCTGTGGTCGGCGAGAGGTGTTTTGCCGCACTTGACGGGGCCAATGAGAATGTGCACTGAAAGAAATTTTTGTATATTTTACAAGGAAAATCCTTGGAAACCCTGTTGCCAAGGATATTACTTGTAAAACTACAAGGCAGAGCTTTGTACCATGTGCGATTTTGCAAGGCTCCACCTTGTAGTTTTGCAAGAAATATCCTTGGCAACAGGGTTTCCAAGAATTTCCCTTGTAAAAGTACAATTTTTTTTAGAGTGTGCTCACTGTACTGCTGCACCCAAACAATAAGCCATGTCTCTTAGAAAAAGCTACAGTGTTTTGTGAAATACCTTGACACGAAATGTATTCGCGAAATACAGGTGTCCCTAGTTATCATTACATTCTTGAATATTCATACACATACAAACACTTTCGCTCCCTTTCTTCGAAATGTATCCATACGCATAGGAGCGAATCTAAACCGACCTAAAAGCCCTGGACACGGACATACACACTGTAACATAGGCTATCGTTTCAAGAAACTTATCTTGTAAATCGTATTTATTCGTGACTATAGTACAGGCCACGTGGAAGAAATTAAGGATACAAGCACAACAAAATTTCTTCGTCAAGTCTTTGTGTTTGTTGTTGCTTCCTTACCCAATAGGAACAATTTCTTCAGAAAGCACGGGTTTGAAAAAGACATGCTGAAAGAATGAGTAAGGTGTCGACATTGATAAAAACCAAGAACTGGCATTCAGGTTAACACGGTCCGGAAGAATTAATTTTGTTTTTCGCCAAAAAAAAAAAGCCGTGGCCGAATCCTTTACTGATCCCAGCTGTTGTTTCGTTAGCCCACTCGCTAACAGGTCAGATAACATACGAGCGCCGAGTTGGTGCTCAGGTGATTCCGAGTCAACCATACGTTGATCGTCATAGCACCGCAATTTTGTCACAGCAAATAAAGTCGACTTGGTTTGTGGATTTTAGTAGCGGGAAATTTGAAGAAATAGTAATCCGAATATTAAGACATTCTGGTCGACATTATAGGTGACATCTCTACACGATAGCACTGCGTAAACATTTCTGTGCAGAGTTGAGCTATGTAAAATTTTTCTTTAGAACATATTTTGAATTCTAGTGTGAGCTAGTACAGACGAAGGGTACTTCCAGGTCGAAGTTCAAACGTTAACTAATCGATTATTCTCCTTTGTGAGTCACATATTCCGAACTCATACGTATGAGAGGTTTTTTTTTTTTTACATTTCATTTATTTATTTTTTATCGCAGTGGAGAATTCTACATCACTATCGTTATTGATTTCATGATTGTGTTGAACCTGCTCACTTTGTCTGGTGGCTAGCGTGTCTGGCTGGTGGGCAAGGAACCCTGGTTCGACTCCCGGCTGGGAAGAGGATTTTTCAAACCTTCTCCCTGGGTTCCGGACTGCGTGATTGTGTTGTCCCTTTCACATTAGTCCCACCTTTGAATATATATACTGTATAGAAGTCGCGAGTGGATAGGTTTTACTCTACGTTTTTCAGGAGCGTATGATGAGCAGCTTGGGAACTTCACCGCTGCAGGGCGCTGCCGTAACGCCCTGTATCGTCTTAGGTTGTTATTTACACGTTAGAGCGCAGCACTGTCGCCCGCTGTCATTCCCCGCACCCCCCACCCATCATTCACTGCAGCTCAAGGTCGTTCAACGGGAGGGGTAAGGGGTGTTTGAAGAGTTCGACACTTGTCCGCTAGGGACAACCACAAGTCGATGCCCTAGATATGGTGGCGATTGCGGCGGTGAATTAACCAACTACCTCAAACCGTATTAGAAATTTTAACCTGGGCTGGCGACTTCTATACAGTACATTCAAAGGTCCCACGGAAGGCAATGGAAAACCATCGTAGAATCACCCTGCCTTGGCAAGCCTGGGACGTCACAGCTGTCGTCACCGTGCCTTGCCTGCGCTCGCAACACCCGGTAATGTACAATATGACACATCACCATCATTAATTAGCGTTGAAACAAATACTCGTTTTCAGAATCGCGCTAACATTATCGTGGTTTAATAACGGTATGATTAGTGAATAAGGAACACAGCCTAAGAGAAAGATAAGTCAAAATACCCTCGACATTAAAAATAATATATTTATTGCTTTGCAAAAGTAAATTTTACCTAATATGATCTGCTCTTAGAAGCAAAGGTATGTAATGATTTGTGCTTGATTCTGCCAAACGGCATACAGCAACAGGGTGTTGTGAGGCATGTGTTGTGTCCTACGAGGTGTTACTTATATTTTATAATTTAATGTAGGCCTAAGACTTGTACTTGTAATTACTTCATATTTACTGCAGCTTAAACTTATTTAGTGGGTGCATTTGATTTTTACACGATGTTCCTAAAGAAATTCTCGTAAAATCTGTGGGTTCGTACGAAGGACATGTAAAGAAGGGAAACATATCAGTGGGGATAAGTCTCAAAATGTTTTAGTTTATCACAAGAGCAATAACCGTATGCACTGAGATACACTGTATCTCTGTTCTGTGGAACGGCATTGCAGGAACCAGGGGTGGCTCCAGGGCCAAGCAAGCCGGGAAATCGCCCAGAGCCTCACGCTTTGCAGGGCCACACGCCTAGCAGGTTTCCGCGCCCAGCAGGACCCCGTGTATAACAGGTCCCAGCGCCTTACAGGGCCCCGTGTCTAGCAGGGCCCAGTGCCTTTCAGGGCCCAAAGTCTAACAGAGACCCGCACCCTGCAGGGCCCTACCCCAGCCCTTTTAATTATGACATTTTTGTAATGAAAAATACTTGTCATTATGGTTAAGACTATAAGTTTTTTTGTAACGTGAACTTAATTTCTTCGAATTTTAAAGGAAAAATTTTTCTAAACATTATTTTACGAAATCACTGTCAATATTTAAGTTCCAGGTTGTTTTAAGGACGTTATTTCTAACCCGCTTTCCTCTTGGGTCTACTCCATAATTCTCTCCTCCCCCCTTTTTTTCCTGATAGTCTCATGTCCCTAAAATATTTAGGACCTGCAAAAGTACATGGCCCAGGCCAACGATCACTGGACTCGAGGCCTGCTTTGCAAACGGAGGAAGGCGCGTGACGTCAGCAGATGTCCGAGCCTACCCCGCCGGTAATAGTCGTGCCTTGCGTGCGCACATTTCTGTCCTGTGGCTTACCCGTGTTCAGCGCTGTTTAAATATCGTACTAAGTAGTATGTTAACATGTCGTATAGCTGTTTTGTTATAGGACTAACCTGATTTTATGATTATGGGTCTCGTGTTCAGGTAGTATTTGGTTTTATAAAATAAACAATTGCCAAATGATTATGACTGCACAAAATTCCTCGTGCTGATTTAAAAACATTAGAATCTTCCAAAAAAAATGTCAACTTTTATGAAAATTGCCTTTAAATAATGTTTTTATGGTGGAATAGTGCCCTTGATTTTTAATTTTATTCTTGAATATTATTGTTTTTATTGGAAATTTAAGTATTTTGATGTATATTTGCTAAGTTTGAACAACATTTACTGATGACCCTTAATTTTTAATCACTATCGGCCTGTAGTATAATATTTTTAAAACAATGCCAAAATAATATTTAAATAAAAAGCCGAAAAACATATCTAATAAAATTAAATAGTTTTTATATTATTAATCATTCTTAACTTTACTAATTATTAATCATGTTTAATAAAGGTTTCCTTAATTCAATTTAAAGGCTTTCTCGCAATTTTTTGTACTGCGTCGTATTTCCCGAAATGCGCCATTTTACCAGAGCTTGTGGGTGAAAAGACACATTGTGGTAAGTCTAGTTTTAGTACATCCACTGGAATAATGATAGTTAAAATATGTACAAGTTTAATATACAAGAATAATATTAATAAAATGGAGTGTCCACAACTGCAATTACAGCTCAGTATGAAGTTATTTGACAAAATTGTATGCTTTTACTTTAAGGTGCGCCCTAGTCCCTAAGCAGTAGCGCTAAACGAGGTCCCTGCTTGTATCGCTGGCCGCCTCGCGCCTCTTCACCGCGCGGCAGTGACTGGACAACACTGTCGCGGCGCTTCGCTTCTCTTCTCCTCACTTCGCTTCGCGCCAATTTGACAGTCGTTCCCGAGCTCTTGGCTGCGTTATTTCCTGTGTTGTTAATTGGTCTAAATATTTCTGTTTTTATCAGTGTGGTATCAGGAAACTAAAAGATTCAGAGAGGTGGGATACTTTAAAAGTTTAAATAACTTTGAATTTTACTCATCGATACTGATAATAAAACTGTTCGGAGGAATAAGTATGTACATGAAATGAAATTATGGAGAAAAAAATCAGAGTGCAAATAATACATTCTGAATATATTAAGAAATTAAAAATAAAGTCAAAAAAATATTGGTTCGTTTGATATTTTTTTGGCATGACTTAAACAGTAAGTACTAAATTGATTTTCAAGAAACCATATTTAAGAAATTTCGCTATACATATTAAAACACTAGTCATGTAATTACGAAATGCCATCCCTTAAATAAGGAAAAAAGGTGATATGTGGTTACAGTAATTAATTATAGATCCGAAGCTGATCAAGCAAAATTTAAGTAATTGATTATAAATATTAAATTTAAAAAAATACCAATTTAATTTCACCATTCTTGGAAATTTCATCCCAAAGGGATGTGAGTGGGGTAATTTTAGTTTAATGAAGGAAAAAAAAAATAATGTCTACAAATCTACCAGATCAGTAGACAAGAAACTAAGCATTATCTTGGCCATATGGTTATAAAACCACATTTACATTCACTGCAGTAAAAACTACGGTATGTTTTTCATGTTTTTTTTTATCTCAAACGCCAGGCGTTTTTTTTAACTCTGGATCTATTCCAGGCAAGATAAGATGATGTGTGTCGATGAATTCCTCTTCGAGAAATTACTGCATTTGTCATCCAGCTGTTAAATCTCTTCACCTAACCAGCTAAACTACAATTGACCAACTGCTGCAGTGTAATATGTGCTGCCTGTTTAGTGAGACGGAGCGATGAGAAGCTAATTGTAAAACAAAGAAAAGGTTTATGCAGCGCTGCGAAATAGGCGCGCTGCTGAACCGAGCCAATGGCAACTCTCGATGAAGTCACGCGCTTGAAAGCGAGCCTGGAGTCACACAACACGCAACCTTATTGGTAATTATCTTGGTGAAGTGGGATTCCATGTAACATGGAACCAGTTTATCTCATTTTGCAAAATAGCGTACCTTTTATCACTGACATTTTGGCGTTATCTATACCTGTCTTTCGTTTATACCCACGGTTTTAACGGGTATTTTATATGCATCCTGGGGTATTAGACATTTAAAAAAAATTTTTGCATCTTAAAAAAAAATTCTTTCCACATGAAGGTTGAGAAAACGAACTTTTTCTAATGTAGGTGCATGCTTTCTTTTTCTTTCTTTTTTTCTTCGGAAAAACCGGTATAGCTCAATATAGTTTACTTTAGCGTCGATGTTTTATTTATTTTTTATTTATGCTATGTTTAATTTCTGGACTTTATACGACGTTTTTGGCTTTGCTAATCATTGTAAAACCAGACGTGCAACTTATTAGGTACGGAGGCAAATTTGAGACCTTGTGTAGTTGTTTCCTGCGCGAAAGTCTGGCTCTACAAGGGCCGGACAACCACTCAAGGTGATATCACTTTGAGGAGCTGTACGAGCTACAGCCGGAGGAAATTCCAATTGACTGGGCGTGCGCAGCTATTCGGGCCGCGTCTTTTTTTTTCTCCTTCCCATCAAGGCCAAGCGAATAGTCCGTATCGTTTAGCTTCTCTCTCTCTCTCTCTCTCTCTCTCTCTCTCTCTCTCGTTCCTGCTCGACCACCAGCCTAGGGGCTCTCGCGGTCCGCGTTCGAGTCCTGATCGAACCGGGCGTAAGTTCGTCGCTCTCAGACGATCCACAAGTCCTCCGCCGTCACGCACTGACTGCTCAGTTGCATGGTTACCCAGTGGAAAACAACAGTTTTAGTTAATTACTAGCCGGAGTACCCGCACTTCGCTATGGCAGTATACTCATTAAGTCATTATACATGCCCCTCCTGGTGGGCGCGCCACTGTCGTTGCAAAAGCTGTTGCCATGGATACGCAGAATGCATCAACAATGCAAAAACCCGTGTAAATGGAAACGAAGAAAGCATTAACCCATGAAATGACGTATTTGATCTCGCTACAATGACGGGAGCTGGAGATATATAACAATAAAACTACACAATGGTGTTTGTTTGTTTGTTGGTTCGAGAATCACGCACAAACTACTGAACTGACCCAACTTTAATGGTACATTTTGTGGTTAAAAGCTTTCGTTTGGATTTAAAAATATATAAAAATATATATTGTTACGTATAATGTGGGGAGAACTGGGTTCGTAAGAGATAGCCCAATTATGTTTTACAAATTTTTATTAATTACTAATATTTACGTCACTAATAAACAATCGCAGTAGTAAATATAACTTATAAAGGTCTGTTCATAAATCACTAAGCAGGTATCTGTAAAGTTTACAGTTCACACTCCTCACTGGAGCTAGGCTCAATATTGTTTGGTCCCTTACCACGCGCCTGTCCGCACACACGGTCTAGAGCCACTCATTCGCACTCTCTCGATCCCGTCGCTCCGCGTCGCACCACTCTCGAGGGGGTCTCTCACCCTCTTCGCCGATCTCGCACTTCACTCCACTCTCGGAACCCTCCGAACTCTCGGAACTCCCGCGAAGGCCGTCGTCCCTGCTTTTATACCCTTGGCAGACTTTCCGGAACCGACTGGGGTGGTTGTGACGTTTCGCGTCCGACGCCCGAAAAGTCCAGAAAGGCAGCCCGCAGGATTCCCAGGCGGCTAAGAGGGTCATTGACAAAGCCCGAGGAGGGATGGTGCGCGGATAATGGAAGGGGGGAGGTGGGGGGGGGGGGGGTTGCGAGGACCCTTGTAATCCGACCAGGCACGCGTGGCATGCCTTTTGTCAATGGACGGTGCGTGACGTCATTAGCCGTGCGCGGCCGCCAGCCCGCTCCGAACCTGTCGCGCATCGCGGTCTTGTCTTCTGCTTTCGGAACAATATTTTATATTCCTAGAACTACGGGAACTGAAGCTATAATAACGAAACCACATTTTTTCTCTCAACCCATTGCAAAAAATATAAGGTGAGCTCCCATTTCAAGTTCATCCATGCTCAAAAAAAAAACACACACACACTTCTGTGATCTGTGATTTTATTGTTGTATCTCCGGCTTCCTTCATTGTAGTGTGATAAAAAATATACACCAGTTTTAAGGTCTAACCGAAAGCCTTTAAAAAAAAATGTTTAATCGTAATTGGTGTACCAGCTGTTAAACACAAAAGGGTACATTAAAATCATTAAATTAGTTTTTTATGTCAACCTCGAAAAAACTAACAAACTGACAAACTACAGTTTTATAATAGTATAGCAGATAACGCTCCTAAACACATCTTGGAGGTTACTAAGCTATACAGCCGTAGTAAAATATCTCATACTTGTTGGATGTCCCATAACTCAACGTCAAGAAGAGAACCTTTGTTAAGCTGATAAATAACGTTTCTGAATCAAAAATCAATATTCAAAAATTGCGAAGTTTACTGTGACTAAAAAAATTTGATGCGGATTCATAAATAGCTCCTCTATTGATAAGAATTCAAAATTTAAACCCAACATGCTATATTTCTAGTATATATATATATATATATATATATATATATATATATATATATATACATATATATATATATATTGAACAGACATACGGAAAAAAAATACAATAGGGTAAATGTTTATAGTATTACTGTAAAAAAATTCATTTTCTAACTTAGCCTGTTATTTCAAAAAAAAATTTAAACAAATACTTTGCTAAGTTAGAAAAGAATTTTTTTTTTCTACAATTTGAATAGGCAAGTTCACCCGAAAAAATTGTTGCCGCATAAGTCGTTCAAAGAAATATTTCCCATAAAGCCAGTCAAATGTTCTCGGCTTAACGTTATGGGACATTCTGTAGGTATAAATTCTGTATAAATTTAACTCAAAAATTACGAAAAAATAGTTTGGCAAATAATTTTTCGAAAAAAATCCTTATAAATCATATAATTGTTTTTACTACATGGTGTTTGATGTATTCGTAAATTGTATGACAGATACCATGGAGATCTGGATTGGTTGGAAATATATTTACCAGATTTACCATGTATATTAAATAAAGTTCAGGAACATGGACTGTGCTTCGTCATAGGTTGAGATTTTTTTAGTACGTGTATGATTACGGCATACAAATAAAAACCAGTAAAACAATGCGGAAGGGAACGAGATCTCAATGGCCTGGCCAAATGAGGCAATGACTTTTCTTGCAGACAGCTGCCAATTACAAGAGACCGGAATAATTCGCAGATTCGATTTGCGACAGACTAATGGCCAGTTGCACCAGTCTGCTCTTCGATTCGCGATCCAATTATCTTAGCCCAAGAATGATCTATGGATCATCATTCCTTTGAATGTTGCTCCAACGCATACTGGGACTACACGATCTTCGTTCGCGTTAACATTTCCAATCCGCGACAACAGGCAGCAGCAGTGTCGAAGAAATGTTAAATGCATTTATATTGGTGGGTAAGATATATATGAAGTCGACCCAATCGATTGTGACACTGCGAGCAAATGGTTGATGCGATTACCACAAAATACCATAACTAGTAACTAAATCATCTGGTATTTAAAAGTTGACACAAAACGAAGCAGTTGCAAATATGAAAAGTTTTACCTAAAAAAATGCTTCTATTTAATATAAAAAGTGATCGTGACGAAATATTATCTTGAATATTAAACTGAAATAACAAGCATTCCTTTAATTTAAAGTTCTGATACGTGTATTACATATGATCTGAAATGTTGTAAATAAAACTATAATATTTACCTCTGATTAAATGACCCTGCATAAAGACCGTAATAATGCCAACCATGTCTGCTCGCGCAGTGTCGATCCGATATCATTGCCATGAAACCACCCGAGAGTCGGTTCACATCGAAGTTCCCAATCATGTTCGAGTATGCCACGACATTTCCCGCAGGCGGGAAACCCGACAACACTCACGCCTACCGCCTGATCACAGTGCGCACTTCAGAACCAAGTCCCCATGGCCATTCTCTGATGCCGCGGCGAAGACTTTCTCGCAACGGCCGGCGCTCAGCAGCCAAGTCCTATAGGAATGTAATCCTGTTCATTCCTAATTTTTGACTTGAATTTCCGATAGGAAAATGAAGGTCTCGACTGAGAATTCTACACTAGTAAACTATGAAAACTGTAGATTTGAAGTAAATATGGCTTAGCAGAGAAGACATTGCTCGTGGTCATATGCGTATGACACACCCCTGTTAACATTTGCAGTGTTGATGTAATAAGCGTTGGTGGTGACCATCGAATTGAAGTCAGTAGAGCTGTAACTCATAAAGTAATAGACCGATTTGCGTGATTTAACTTTAAGATGCTTGTGAGTGAGCACTGAGTGGTGCTAATTGAGTGGAATAACTATGAAGTAACTAACTTGGATTTTTGGAGACATTAATCGCAAAATGCCTACGCGAAAACAGGTTATGTTGGATAAAATAAAGAAAACAGGTAAAATAACCCGAGCAGAAGCAAATACAAATGCAGAGAAGTGTCGTAGGTATCAAATGAAGCACAAAGCAGCCGAGAGAAATGAGCCAGTGGGGCAAAACGAGCCCTCGACGAGGCACACAATGTGCGTTCGAGCGAGCCTCAGCCGTCTGCCTCGCGAAAAGCGACGGGGAATGCAGATAACTGTTTGGTAATTGACATGGATATTCTCTCTGATGATTCTGATGTTCATATGGAGTCACTTGAGCCAGTGGTTGCGAACGATGGCCCAAATTTTTCGCGGTTTGGTGTCGCAATTTTTCTGGCCTGGCCGCCCGACCGTCAAGTAAGACGTTAATCGAATTCACGTTAAAAAATAAGGCAATATCAATTTTGTTAAATTATTTTATTTATATAATACTGTGGTCCTTACTGCCGCTATTTTTTGGTAATTTACTTTATTTGTCTATATAGATTTTTTATCAGGTTAGAGCTGTAATTTTATTTACCTTGTTTACATTTTTGTAACGAGTTTGTTTTGGACTATTTTCTCATATGTAACTGTTTGTTATTATTTTAATAACGTAATTTTGTTTTTGGCTATCGAAAGTTATATTTTTCCCGGTTAACTCTTTTTACTATAGTAAAGGCAAGTTTGTAGTTTCAAACTTTAGCATGATAGTTCTGAAGACTGTTTGTGCACAACATTTGAGAAACAAAAAGTTGGCGCGATTGGATTTTATTTTTGCCGGAGGCGACGGTGGCGCGGCGAGGGGTACGCCTGGAATGGCGGCCATGATGCGGGAGAAGGTGTCGAGTAGCGAACCTGTGAGCACGACGGCCTGGAGGACGTTTGACAGCGAGCTGCGGGAACTCCGGCCATGAAGTTAGCCTGCTCTTTGTCCTTGCCTCCCTCGGCTGCTGACATTCAGCAGGACCTGATGCGGCGGCTGGGAGTCTGGGAGAGAGAAACCCCTCTCTCTGTTCTGCAGCGTCGCTTGATTACGTTTGTGCCATGCCCAACACGGGATTTTATCTGGGATTCATATATTTTTTTCAAAAATACTGTGGATTTTCTGGCGTCAATGAAAAGTGAAACAAACCCCTTTGAATAGTAATTGTTATTTGTGCATACCGCAAAATAAAAGCATAATTGACTGTTTCTACTGCGTCGTGCGGAAACTTTACCGGAATTTATGTTGGTAAAATGCGCCTTAATGGCAGCACGGGGCGCTGGTTTTTCCCACTTTGACTGTGCTTGAATGTCGTTATTTTCACGGCTCTGAACGAGAGTTTACCTAGGGCTCTGTTTATGGGGTGGTAAGCGGCATTGCTGATTCCCCTGTTTATTTCGCTATTGCAGCAGACTTTGCAGTAAAGCACTGGAGGAAAATTTATTGACTCAAAATGAAATTATTACATTATTAATTACTAACGATAAACTATGTTTATATCATTTTTTTCTTATATAGTTATGTAGTTGGTGTTGCAAAAGGTAATTAGCATCAAAGGCAAATGAACAAGTTAAGCTCTAATCGTGACCAAATGCTGTTGTCCAGAAAATACAACTGAGCACGATTGTTTCTGAATGTATACTATTTATTTTTGGTTACTTATTAAAGTGGGAAACTTTACCGACCGAGTTATGCAGTCGTCGGCGAAAAGGAAGGGCGTTTATTTGACGGACTTTTTCATTACGACCTATACTCCTTTTGATCATCTATCGGGAACACTTGATATTTTTATAGCTCTAAATACATATGTATATATTTAACTTTATTTGGGGGCCAAGCAAATGTTTAACAGACTCATAATGGACGGTAGTAGGCAACTGAAATATAGGTAATGTCACCATATGTCATTTCTATTGTACTTTTATATTATTTCTTTTTTTTGTTTTGGAAATTTGTATAAAGGGAAATGAAATAAAGAAGCTGTTATGTAACTAGGGCAGTAAGGTGTACGGAGTTAGCTTTATGGATAATTGTTTTATTATAAAGTTTTTGAATCCAAAAAATCTAAAGGGAAATTGTGGGGAAAGTTCTTATAGATAAAATAAATAGTGTTTGGGTTTATTTGGTTGGGTTTCTTGACTTAACCGTCTTATTTAATCGCCTTTTAGTAAAAATATTTTCCATCTATGTGGCTCACCGATAGTAAGGATTATATTTTGTTTCAAGAATTTTTTTGTCTTTTTGGCAGTTATCTCCTTTTGGAAAAACCCCTCCCTGCACGGTGAAATATTTTTTGGGGGGCCTGTGTTGCTTATGCGTAAGGACACAGGATCGCAATACACAACATTCCCATTCAGCACAATGAAAATTCATGAAGAAAAACCTCTGGCGTCTGTACTACAAAATAGAGCGTACCAAGAATTTATTTTAACATGAATCTCGGACTCTCTTATCTACAAAAGCTCTAGTTAAAGGATTGTAAAGAATGAAGTACAAATCTTTCTTAAAATTAACACTTCGTTGTTACTGGCCATATTTGGAAACTGCTTAAATAATTTACTTAAAACCACTTTTTTTTATCGCTCTAATTAATTAAAAAAATGTTTCCAACATTAAGTTATTAAAAAGTAAAAGACAAAACATGATAACTTGTTTGTTATTAATTATTTATTCATTTCTCTTTCCCGTTCAACGATTTACAAGTTGCTGACCTTTCTAAGATTCTGTATTTATAAATTTTACCTGGTTACATTACTTTCACGTCTAATGTGTTCTTTATAATTACAACTTTTATTTGTTAATTAAATCCAGCACGAATTCTTGTAGTTTTAAAAATATATATGTATATATCAAATGGAAGTAGTGTCACAAGACTGGTAGCCGTGAGCGTAGTTATTTTTGGTTATCATCGTTGATTAGAAGTCTCGTAGCTTATAGCGTGGTTTGATTTGATTATTAGCGGCACTAAAATGGTATAAGAGCTGTGAATTATTGGATTGCAGGTACTTTTAACAGTTTATATCAATAGTGTCTGTAGCTGAGGCAACTATAGCTTGTCAACACTGTGTCTTTTTAAAGCTATTTCAAAACATTGATTTCATTTTATACCTGAAAATATTAAGAAGCTTAAAATAATTAACAGTTTATAGAATTTTTATAAGCTGTGTGCCAGTCATTTTGCTTACGTTAGCCAAATCCTCCGTGCTAATACAATTTAATGTATAACGCTTAAGGTAAGTTCTTTTTGCTATTTAAAAGGGGTGACCCAGGTGTATTCTCTTATGAAGAGTAATCTGTATCTTGTATTATGTACATAACTGGTCGGATATCAACACCAACAAAACATAATAAAAAAGTAGTTATTAATAAGTTTTTATATTTTCAGTGTAGCTAAACAAACACTTAAGTTTTATATCAATTTTATTGGCAACTATTTTTGTGAAACTTTTGGCACCTATATTGTAAATATTATGTCAGCAAGAGTTTTGCCGTTTTCATACTTCTTTCACAGTTAATTTTAATAAGTGAATTTGATAGCAATCTATCACAGAGTTCTTAATTTTAATATAGAACACTATACAGTACCCCCACGCTGACACAGTAACTTGCAGTGTTTGGCTAGTCTCTCTTTGTGACATTATTTCATGGTGGTTTATCTACAGTTTCATTTCGGAACAATTCTCACTGACAAAATAGTTTACAAACGCGAATCATCTGCCAACAGCAGCAGTAACGTTTGTTGAAAAACATTTCTTTAAAGGGTGAGAAAAAATGGTATCGTAAAATATGCCGCTAAATATATAAATATTTAATCTTATTTTTCTTATTTTGAAAAAGTAATTTAAGAAAATAAAAAATTTTGAACGCATATGCAAATTCATGTACCACAGAGTAAAATACTATTAATACTTATGGTATATTTATCAAACCATAGTAAGAACAATTTTTTTCATTTTGACAGTAGATTTTGCTAAGTACAAATATTAAAAATACAATAACACATGCAGGTGTGAAATTACACTAAAATTGGCGGAGACTGCAGCCCCATACATTTTGTTTACAACTAAACAACGATGTATTATCATACAACTAATTGAAAACAAATACAATGATATAAACTAATAAGATGTTTAAAAAAGTAATTAACCCTTTATTTCTTTCTACTACCCTTGACTTCACCTTTGGTACTTTTAAAAAAACTTTAGATAACTAGGTAAATGTAGCAATACTTATGTTAAAAAGAAATTATGCCAAGTATCACTGCCATAAGTAATCAATTTCGGATTTGATGGGACACAGGTTCTAATCTAAGTCCATCCATCCTAATTCTGGCTTGCCATGGTATCTCGAAACACTCAAGTGGAAAGCTAAGATGTTTCATCAACATAGGCCAAGGCAATTTACTAAATTCCGTTGCAGCATATATCATCATCTCATAACATTTTCCGTTGAAAAGACGAATAAACAAAATAAAATCCAAATAATCGAATAAAAACAAGTTAGTATATGACGCTAGTTGATACATTCACAGGAGTGAAAATAAAAATTAGTGACTAAATATGGCAATTTCTACCACATATATAAGCCTTAATACCATATATTAAAAGCAAAACTGAACGTGGCTCTAAGTGTTGGCAATGAATATTAATAAAGTCAAAAAAAATTAGCTAAGTATTAACGACTTGTGATAAAAAAAAAATATTTTCACCTCGCCTCCTGTTCGACCGGCCAGTGATAGGGCAAACCGGTTATTGATTTATATTGGCGAGCCTGTTTCCGAGCGTCATGGCTATCAGCGCGACACGAGATAACTGTAGGTTATATTAAGAGCCCTGTCTACTCCTCTCCCAAATCCTCTGTAAGGCACCATAAATCCCGCTAGTATGCAATTAAAAAATAATATATTTCAGTATTTCTAAGCTCCGCCTGTAGAGGACCGATGTTCAAGAAACTGGTAGTGATCATTTCCTTGTTTGAATACGTTGGCCTATTTTAGGTTGTTTGGTATTTTTTGCTGTCAGATATGCAGAAAGCTACTAATGTTTCCATGTTGATGAATAAGTAATGAAATTCAAAAAAACATAAATTTTTTTTGTAAGTTAAGTGTGTCTACGGAAATTTTATTGGTTATTTCTCATAGACATTTCTGTAAAAAAATTGTGAGAAAAGTGAGCAAATTAAGTATTCATGTTAAGGCTTCAGTTCTTGCAGAGCCTGTAAGCGGGGTTATAAATTTAAAACTGTAACACTGACAGCCAACATCGCAGTATTATCGGCGTTTTTTGGGACACGTTACATAAAAAGACAACAGTCACTACTTTTAACCACTGTTAGTTTTTTCAACAGGTATGTTTTTATGGGTACTGCTCGTTTTGATGTACTCACACAGTCAAAACTTTGAGTTCCTCGACTTATAGACAGGCTATCATACTAGTATCGACGGCCACTTAAATGCAAATTCAACCCGGTACGTGTGGTTTCTGAAGAATGCTAACATCATCATACGTGTTTTGCATTAAACTTTTTTTTGGCAAACATAGGTTGATAAAACATGGACGAACAATTCTGAGAACTTGTGTTTTGGACCTCTCCCTAAATCAAAACTACCCACAATGGATAGCTTCAAGAAAGAAACAACCACTTTACCATATCCGGTTTCGAGAATAAATCATGCACTTTAACTATTACGAAATAATCCGTGAAATTAGAAAATAACACACTTCAAAGAGTCATGCGGGCAAAAAAACAAACTAAAATAATGCTGCAAAAAATAACGCTTTTAATTCTGATAAGTCGAAGTTAAACATGTTGACGAAAATTGTTCAACTTGTTGTTCCACTTCAGGGTGGCTGAAACCAGTCAGACAATAGTTCTTCCATTGGGCCTTGCTACCTATCAATAACTATGCCAGTTCACGGCAGAGCGACCATACGTTCGTTTTACTTCTGTATGAATTCTCTTTGGCACCGATTGGTAATCACGATAGATACAAACAGCCGATGTGTTCGAATATAAAAGTTTTAAAAATAATTTTAACGTGCGTTTCTCTGATCAGACACTTGAGTTTAGAAGAAAGCGCCGGTATAACATACTACATAGGGTTCTTATATGACAAGGGTAGTGAATTCGATCTGCACTATCTCCAAAATTATTTATTACTTTAAAAAATTATATTTTTGTAAATACGTTAAAATATAAATTATTATACCTATTATGAATTTATTTTTACATGATGAAATCAATAAATTTAAAATATGTGATTTGGCTATTTGTTTATTTAAAAATATTTGCAATATTTATGTCATAAAAAAAAATTATAACATTTGGTCTGCTGATGTTATATACCCAATGACTTCAGGTAAATTGCCTATCAGTTTTGTGGAAAGCGTAATAAATATATTTTCCCTTTCTTAAATATAGTTGTACAATACTATTTTATTTCTTTACAGGCAATCGGTTTGTGTAATCATCTGATATTTTCAGCATATTATTTAAGTTTTTTTGACTATAATTTTTAATTTACACGTGCTTGAAATATCATAAAGCTTGGAGTATTCGGTTATGCAATCAAATTACTTATAGGGTTGGATGTCAATACAAAGGAGTTAAAACTGATGTAAGTTTGTTTATTTTAACTGAGATTTATGAACGTTCCCAACTAAAAAACAGTTGCTTATTGGAGGGTGACTTACAAGCTAACGGTTTTACAAACACATTTATTTAAGAACACTATAGGTAGTATATATTGAGGGCTCCGAGCATAGGAGTAGGAATGTGGACCCAATAGCCAGGTCCGCCATCTTGGATCGTGTTTTCACTGTTCTCATATAGGTAGACCAAGACCTTGAACATGGCTGCCATCATGCTTCCATCTGCTAGGTCGCCATCTTGTCTTAGCCTGCTGGAGGCTGCAATCTTATTTTCGTCCAAATGGATGCCACTATCTTTGTTTCTGCTGTTTGTTCCTAGAGTGCACCAACGTCGCTCTGTATCTGCACGTAAGGTCAATGTTATATTTTCTACCAATATTGTTATTACACTTATAGACATATAAAATAAAATTTTATACAAAATACATCAGAAGCAAGAAGATTCAAAACATGACAGGTCGTATCTCTGGTACTGAAAACATACGCCTCTGACTACACAGCCATCGTGGCATAAACCAGACTAAGAATTAAATATCAATTTAAAACATATTAGTATTTGTAGTTTTATTTAACATAAAAGATTAATACCAGGACGTTGAAGGTAAATATGACATTTTTTCAATTCTTTCTGCTAGAAGCGAGTGTTGCATATTGTAAACGTCGTCTGCTAGTATGTGCTACCATCATCCTTAGTTATAATTCTTGCTGCTAAGAACACTACTGTCACTTAACGCATACATCTTTTGCTAGAGTGCTCTGTTGTCATATTATTTAAAACTTTACCCGCTAAAGTGCAATAATTACAATCGCCAGATAGTTAGTTATTGTTGCATTTGCCATCTTGTTGGTTATACGGGCTGCCATATTAAAAATGTGTAGATATCAACCTAAAAATCCGAAATATAATCCAAATATCATTTTGAAAAAATGCAGATTAAAAATGGTTTTATTCAGCCTATTAGCTTTATGGGTTCGATCCCACGCAGTCCAATGTTAGATAAATTGAATTATTACATAACAGTTTAGGTTCCTAGGACATTAAATAAAACAGCAAATTCTATAAACTAAAATAAAAAAATATATGGATTCTACTCTACAAAAAGTACAAAAAATATTATCATTTTAAGTTTCTAGAATTTTTCAGTCTTCTATGAGCGTGAAACAAGTCTCTTACATTCCTTGACATTATTTTCAGAACAGTTCCACATGACAGTTGATCACCACATGTGTCACAAAGCTGAGAGATTTCTATTTCGTTAAGAAGGACAGTGATATATTTCCTACTGTCTTGCATTTTTCATGTGTGCTATTGTCTTGCCACAAAAGATGCAGCTTGCTCCTGATTTATGAATGTGCAACTAGTCATTTATATTACCTAATTAATATGTCATTAAATTTTCTGACATGTAAAAACTGGCCACAACACTCATTGCACTTATATATAACGCGTTTAGCGTTATTACGACGATAGTGTATTACACTCTCACGTAGTTTAAAGTTTACAACATGGTTACACAATTTAGAATTGGGTTCTTGCTTCCAGATTATTTTGCCCATGTTGATTTCAAATTGTCACTTAAGTTATGTGCAAATCTTCTTATTTTTTGCACTGCCAAACGAAAACAATGTTTACAGTTTATTATTCTACATCCGCTTCATTCATGCATTTCGGCATCAGATGCTTTCATAAATTAATTTACACAGTGTCAGCACTGATGCGCAAACTATATTGTTAATCTTCAGAGGTCATCGATTTAGATGGAATGATATGAGATGTCGTCATTGTTGGTGTCGAAGTCTCCTGTACTTTTGTAATGATGAGTGGTGTTAAATCTGCTACCACCAGGATAACTGAGGTCTTCTGCATGGCTGCCATCGATATCACAGATGAAGATGGTTCACCTTCCATCAAGCTATCTGCGGACGTTGGTGTTGATGTCATCAGGTTCCCCGCAGGTGATAGTTTACCTTACATCGAAGTCGACGTTTAAAATACCAAACACCTACTAAATCCCAGCATGCTTCGTATAGACACTCCACCTAAGCTAAAGACGAACTGAGTAACCTGCCTCTGGCCCCTGCTAATATACTCGCACAGTTGTTGTTATAATATGTGAGTCGAAACAACAAATATTTCCATCTTTTTTGAATGTTTATTATGTATAAATTTTAATCTGACCAGTCATATTTGAACAACGCTCCAATTGCCTATATTTGGCTCTAACTAACTCCAATTGTTCCAATGGTATTGGGCTCAAACTGGCACCTGAAGCTGACAAGATCTAAAACTGTAATGAAGCTCTGAGGCCAAAACGATGGAAACGACACGTTAAACTAACTTAAAATCGTACTGGATATTGTTATGATACCTGAGATGTTGATTATAAATATGGGGATGATGAAAGTGATAGTTAAAACTCTAGAGATTTTAAAAATATTATCAATAAACAAGTAATGCATATACAAAATCTGCAGAAGTGATTGATTGCATGTTTTGAAAAGTTCCAAACATATTGGTCTTCAGGTTAAGATTTCTAATTGCTTCGCAATGCCGAAAATCTATCAATCATCAATGAAACATGGAATATACTTCATGAACTATAAGGTGAGCAGAGCCACCAACCTCAAATCACACCCATCAGTAATGACAATTATATGAAAAATGTACACGTAAATCATGCACGATAAATTTTTCCTGGGAAATTATGACACACACAAGGGGTCGTCCATTAATCATGTGATTTTTTTTTTAGGAAATTTTTAACCCCCCATCCCCCCTAGTGATTTTTGGCGAGGTTTTAGACTCCACCCCCCCCCCCCCCCGCAATAAATAACGTGTATTTTTTTGGTACAAAATATTTTTAAAAATTTCAGAATATTATCTTTAAATATAGGTATAATCTAATTTAATTCTGGAAAATTAAGCGCACCATGTATTCGGCGCCAAAATCACAGTCTTACTGGCGACTGGCAAGCCGAGCCGGGTGGTTCATGTTGCGGCGGGCGGGGATATTGTTGCCTGGCTACGGCGAGTCAAGGTCACGCGTCGCTTTTCGGTTTAGAAGAAATCGCGCGAAAAAATAAATACATGTGATATCTCTCTACACCCCCCTCCCCCCTTGTGATATTTCATGATTTTTCCTGCCCCCCCCCACCCCCTTTTCGAGCCTCACGTGATTAATGGACGATCCCCAAGACAATAATATGCAAAAAAAAATTAAAAATATACGCCTATGTATATGAATGCAATGCAGATTAATGAATAAAAAAACAATTTGACCAATACAATCATATGAATATAAGAAATGTCAATAATTTTACTGAAAATTTTGAATCTTCAATTCAAAGTATTCAAAGTTAAACTATTGAACAATGGTCTTTCTATTTTATTATTTTATCCTGGTTAGATAAGAACTGTCTTGTGGCTTCCTTGGCTTTCCTCAGCTGTTGTTCTGAAAATTTCTTGTTGAAACAAACTTCTCAACTTGATTCACCATTTAATTTTTGGATGAGAAGAGAACCTACAGTTTGTGTGCTTAATGAGGGTCGAAACTCAGTCATGTTCTTTCTAGCAAGGCTAAAAATTCGTTCAGTAGCAGAATTACTATGGGGAACAGACAAAACTGCAAACATAATTTTACTGATTGTTCTGTACTTCAAATTTCCACAGTGGCGAGGCGTGAGGTTTACATGAGGGGAAGCAATAAATCCGTTCACACCAAAACATGATGAGGTTGGGGAGGGGGGGGGGGGGGTCTGGGGGCCCACCGCCGGGAAAATATGGATTTCAAGGTACAAAATGGTGCTATTTAAGTAGTTTTCTTAACTGAACATTGACTATTCCACAGGTAGAAAAATTGACATTTTTTTTAAATACATTATTTTTGAAAAATAATGATTGACTTACATTATTCTGATAGTAAAATACCTACTCTACATTACTTATATACTAAGTGGGAGTGTAGTATCATCGTACGCCCACAAATCCCCCACGCACTGCCAGCCAACAGCCCGCAAGAGAGATGCGCGCGCCCCGAGAGACGACCGCCGACTGAAACGCGACATCGCCACCTGCCGTGCCGAACTGTACCGGACATAGCCGAAGCAGTCGGCGACCGTCTGCTTCGGCCATGTTCGCTCCAGTTCGGCAAGAAAGCGTTACCTTCGTAGCTTCTACCACGTATTTTTCCAGCCATCCGAAGCACGCAGGTGTAGGTTCGGCTCCCGGGAGTTCACTGCCTGTTGTGTTAGGGCTGACTCCCTATGTCCGATGGGCATGGCCCGCCTGGCAGGCTTCACCTCCAGTGCCGGTTGTGTTTCTGAAAGACATGGGATTTTGAATTACAAGCTTGCAACAAATGCCAGAATGCGAATAGGTCTTGACTTAATTCACCTGTAACTTTATACACCGACAGTTCCTCTATATTTAACTAGTGTTATAGTAGTAGATATTAGAGATTTGTAAATTAGTAATAAGTCCTAGATACTAAGTAATAGCCATCAAAAAAATATATATTTCTAAAATAATAATAAAAAATCTATAAAAAAAAATTAAAAAAAAAAATTAAAAAAAATATATATATTTTTAGTTCTTATTTTAGTTTTATCTTAAACACTGCACGTCCATCCCTGATTTGGGTGTTTGCATATTTCTTAACGAAATGCCTAGTTTGTAAGTCATTTATCTTTTTTCTGTTTTAGTTTCTTAGTTTTTTTTAGGTGCTGACTGGCGGCGGAGTGAGTGGTCAGTGCAACCACTCACCACCAGGGGCGCTTGCGTCCCTGGTCACTAAATCCAGTACTGGATAAAAAGCAAAGCGGACTACTAGTCCAAGTGCCCAACCCCCGCATGGTAGACTCTTTTCTACTCTGTCCAACACTTCATCCAGACCATCCTCTGTCTCCTGTAAACTCCTACACGTAATGCATGCCAATTTGCATCCCGCATGAATGTGCCCAGGGTTTTCCCTGTGTCTATGCAGGTTTTACCTGGGCCCAACCTATCTCTAGTTATAGTCTAGATTTAAGAGTGAGGGGAGTTAGTCATGGCGCCAATCGCTGCCATGGCTGGCCAATCCCCTCCTAGCACATGATGCATGCGACCCTCTCCTTGCATGGCTAATCCCAGCATGACTAGGCGTATAGGCTTCGGCCTGAGACGCACCTAGGTCCCTCCCTAACCCGGACCCCTCCAAAATACACTTAGTTTTAGTTAGGTTAGGAAAAAAAAAAAAAAAAAAAAAACATTTTTCCAGCCAATCCCCTCCCTGATCCTTTGTACCATGCCACCCCCCTTCCGAAAGGAAACTACTGCGGCAGCCTTCCTGCTGAAAGCGATCCTACCAGCGCTTCTAAACCTAGCAACGCTTCTGAAACAGCATGTTTTTGTGTCAACGAGTTCTTTTTTTATAGCGCACAGCGCACAGTATTGGGTCCCAAGAAGATAGTGTAAAAAATACATACACCTAACTGCACGAGCCAAAGTAAAATACTATTCTGAATAAAATATTTATTTAAAAAATACAATGTCTGGAAACTGCCTGGGCAAGCACTGCTTGCCTTGCTTGCCCTGACGAGACGCCACTGAATTTCCACTGTCATTCTTCATAGCTGCAATCCTCCACCAAATGTCATCAATTCTGGAACTGCTCAAAATGTCTTCAGAGAAATAATCACATTGATAAAGTGCAAATTCTTGTTCATGACTGTAATGCTCATTTTATGAAATCAAATTAGGAAACCTGGTAACTAAATAATCAATTGATGAGTAGTATGTTCTCTTCCTCAGTGTGATGTCAACAACCTCTGCGTGTTTAAAAGACGTCATCATCAAAGGGAAACTTATTTGTAATGTAATTACATGCTGTTTCATAGAATAGTATGACACTAGAAGAGAACTTCTGTATGCTTGAATCACCTTATGGTATTTCTTTAATATAGGCTTTGGCACCTATAATCAAATCAGAATCAGGTTTTTGATTTTTTCGCTTCTGAAAATCTACTTCAGTGACCGAAGTGACTCTCCCATGTAATGATGATGGTTTGATAAAGCAAACAAGCAAATCTGTCAATAAACCAACTAGTTTTCTCCGCAATACATGAATCACAGGAGCATTCTGTTGGAGAAATAAATTTACTTGGTTGAAAACAGGAAGTGAACTGCTAAGAAACCAGCAGTAAAGTTTCGTAAGTGGATCCTGCATGAGAGATTTTATATTTTAATACTTGAAGCTGAAGGCTTTCTTTTCAGGATCACTACAAAATAATAGCTTTAGTGCCTCCCATTGTTCCAGCACTCTGCCAAATGGATCTAGGAGAGAGAGCCAACGTGTGCTAACATATTTCAAGATTTTGTGTGACTTTGCCCCACATACCTCTTGATACACTTTCAGATGATTCTGGCATTTTGAACTTTTTTCCAAGTAATAGAAAATATTAACCAAAAGTGTCTCAATGCTAATTGTAAGCTGTGCACTGGCTTTTTTTAGCAGCTTGATGAATGAGGTGACACGAGCAGCCTTGCACAACAATTGCTGGATGTTTTTCTTTAACGAATGCTACCACACCTTTGTTTGTGCCAATCATAGTATTGGCATTTCCACATGCAAACGCGACACAATTTTTCCAAGAAATTCCAAAACATTCAGATTCCTGATTCAGCACAGAGAAAATACCATATCCTGTGTTGTCAGAACTCTCGAGAAGGGATAACAGTAAAGTGCAAATTTTACCTTGTGTTTGATTTAAAAATAAAAGAAAACAATTGGATAAATCTTTACTGCATTAAAATCAGTACTGCAATCGGTAGCAAAAGCAAATGGTCCACTTACCAAAGATTCAACAATTTCACTTTTAGTTTCACCAGCCGTATACTCTACTAAGGCAGATGTTTTTGTTCTCGCACAGCTATACTTCTGTGCAATTTTTGAGTCCGGGAACATAGCTCTAAACAAACTTATCTGAATGATCCGCTACCGCTATCGGTAAATTGTGTTCTACCAGAAAACTTGTAAACAATAACTCTGCGTTCGTTACTTTCGTTTCTTCAGATGTAGCGAAAAACGACGATATATATTTATTGCTCGTCACGGCTATAAAATGTTCCGTATGTTTCTTTGATTCAATATGCCGTCTACAGTCATCCCTTCCACCATGTGTAATCGAAAAGTCACACGTGCATACATTGCAAAACGCGTGGCGTTCCAAAACATTTGAAGACGACAAGCATGGCCATTCTTTTGAATAGTTAGGTTGAAAGTTCTGAAGAATAGCGTTCTTTTTTTCCCCCAGATACACATTGTTCTGTCACACGCTTCATTTCTACAACCGGCACTGAAGAACACAACACTATCGAAAAACTTTTAAAAAAATTCACGTCTGAAACACGACAAAAACACTTTGATGAAACAAAATGGTTTTAAAGAAATAAATTAAAACAACACAGGTTAACCAAAGTACCGTACAAAAATTATCGTGATGTAAGCAGCCAACAAACGAAAAGTCCGAGAATATGTACTAGTTGTATCGTACAACGGACGTAATACCAACACATTATTACTTCAAAACACGAGAAATAATCTACTTATATCGACAGTACAAGCGCACACTTACTAGTTCCGTTATTTGCGCAACCACGTGATGTATTCGAACTGCGTTCACGAAACACGCACACCAGAAACGGAATTTTTTCTGTTACCATGCAGCACAAAGTCTCGTTTCCGTAATAAACCAGCGATGTTTCGTAATTCCGTAATTTGGTGTTAAATCCGTAATAATTACGGAAAATCCGTAATGGTTGGCAGCTCACGCAGCTTACGCCGCTTACGCACGCAGCTTACGCCGTAAGGCCTACATGCAATTAATTACTTGCGTGACCTACATGCACGTGTTGAAACCCCAGTCATTTTCAGTAATTGGAGCATCTGAAGCCTATAGAGATATTGAAGTTAATTGGTGACATTGAAGCAACTGGAGAAGTTAAAGCCACTGGAGATATCAAAGAAAATTTGAGCCATTGAAGCAATCGGAGCAGCCGAAGCAACCTATGTAGCCAATTGGAGCAGTTTGAGCGACTCGAGCAGTTGGAGCAATTGGGGTTAGTTGGAGCATTGTTCGAACATGATTGGTCAGACAAAATTTATACATAATAAATTTTCAAAAAAAGATGAAAATGTTTGTTGTTTTGCCTTACATGTTATAAAAGCTACTGTGTGAGTATATTAGCAGGGGCCAGAGGCAGGTTCCTTAGTTCGTCTTTAGCTTTGGTCTATACGAAGCATGTTTGGATTTAGTAGGTGTTTGGTATTTTAAATGTCGACTTCGATGTAAGGTAAATTTTTACCTGCGGGGAACATGATGGCATCAACATCAACGACCGCAGATAACTTGATGGAAGGTGAACCATTTTCATCAGTGATCTCGATGGTAGCGTTGCAGAAGACCTCGGTTATCCTGGTGGTAGCAGATTTAACACCACCTATCATTACAAAAGTACAGGAGACTTCAAAAAAATTAGTGTCGTCAGCTGAGGAGACTTCGACACCTACAATGACATCTAATATAATTCCATCTTAATGGATGGCAGCTGAAAGTTAATAATATAGTTTGCGCATCAGTGCTGATACTGTGTAAATTAATTTATCAAAGCATCTGATGCCGAAATGCATGAATGAGGCGGATGTCAGAATAATAAACTCAAACATTGTTTTCGTGTGGCAATGCAAAAAATAAGCAGTTGTCATAATAGCTTAAGCGACAATATGAAATCTACATGGGAATAATTACGCGCAAGCAAGAACCCGATTCGAATTTATGCAACCTAGTGAAATGTAAAAAACAAAAAATTATAAAATTTAAAACGAAAATCTTTTGAGAGCCATTCAAACACATTTGTCAAAAACTACGTGGTTTGCTTTTCATTAAGAAATTATTATTATTTTTTTCAGTCCAGCTGGAGTACCCAGCGTTGTTCGGGCTAAATACAGGATGATATATTTTCCGCGAGTTAAACCAAAATGGATATCGCTATATGACAAGGAGAAATGATACACATTTACTGTTTTTATGTCTATGACCTTTCATTTTCTGTTTACCCATGGCGATCGGTTGAACGGTTTAGAATTTGCGCTGCAGCTCCATCTAGTGTCGAGTCACAGAAAAAATGGATAGCATGAAAACCTTCTTAATGGAAAAACACTTATATGTGCCAACTTTCATGGCTATCAGTCAAACAGTGTTGGAGTTTATCAACGTCAGCCCCCTACTTCATCGCTATGGCCTTGTGGCTACTGCCTACCGCTTGACAACCTGGCAATATGTATGAGGATAAACATAATTGGATAATGTGAGATTAGTCGATGAAAATTCTAAAGAGTGTAGATAGCTGAACATGGCTCTTGGTAGATTAGAGATAATATCAATGGAATTCTGCTTTCAGATGGCCCTAGCAACTAACGTTGTTTAATTTTGTGCCATTCATGATTTCATTACTTGATGCGAGTTTCAGATGATCACAAGGATTTATTGTGTATATCGCCCCGTTCGAGAAACTAATTCAGAGATAAATGAGCATGTTTTACCCATATTGCTTTGTCACTGTGGTGCATTCATTTACGAGAGTTATTTGTTTGTAACACTAATATCGTGATGATATTGAAGGTAGGTTTTTAACAATGCCATAAGACCTCAGCTAAATATATTCAAAAATGGAAAAATGAATAATGTATAATGATAATCTAGTTAATGCTTTTAGTTGTAATGACGGTATTTTTTATTTATCAGAGATATTTAAGGAAAAATCAATATCTTTATATATATATTTCTTGTGTGCGTGTGTATGTCACTGAACTCCTCCTAGACGGCTGGACCGATTTTGATGAAATTTTGTGTGTGAGTTCACGGGGATTCGAGGATGGTTTAGATTCACAATTGGATATTTTATCTCGATTCTGAGTTAAGAAAAACTAAAAAAACACGCTTTAAAAGCAAAAATTGCAAAGCATTATTAGAAGCCATTAAGTTTTGCTATTGTAAGGAACTAAGTAGAGAGTAAGAAAAAAATAAAGATCCTGACAGTTTATAGTGTCGCCATATTTGTTTCAATTTTCAATACCCTTTTTGTATATTACAATTTAAATTGCAGAAAAAAATCATGTTTCATAGCCACACAAATAGTGAGTGTGTGTCATTTCTCTGTAAAATAATTTGTGTAGTTAATTGATTCCATAACGAATTTTTTCAATCATTTTTAATAAAAATTATTCATTTTTTAAATAAAAAACTATTTAAAATAAAACTATAAAAAATTTTGAAAAAAATTCTATTAAAAATTATTTACTTTGGAAAAAATTATTCATTTTAAAAGTTGCCAAGCAAAAAAATAATTTTTTATCAAATTTACACGTGAGTTTTATAACAACCAACCTAACCTAAAAATTATTTGGTAGCTTATTGACTTCATAACATATTTTTCAATTGTTTTTAATAAAAATTAGAATTTTATAACGTGAGTTTTATAACAACCAACCATTTTTCAATTGTTTTCAATAAAAATTAGAAAATGTTTATTTAACTAATTTTTCATTTATAAGTAGTTGTTAATTTTGGAATGTTTTACATTCGATCCGGTAGACTGCGCTACCACCGCAGCATCAAATATTTAATATTATTCTATTTTAATTTCAATTTGTCTCGACAGTTGGTGCTGCAATCAAATTGAGAAAAATATTTGAAATTTTTGTGTTATTATTGTGTTCGTTTAAGTCGTGTGCTAATTAAAATATTAACTATGAATATAAATTGATGTTTGAAGAGTTTTGAAATGTTCTTAAAAAACTATACTTTTTGCGAATTTAGGGTGGAATCGAAGTAAGTATATATTTTGTATAAATTTTTTATCAAATTTACACGTGAGTTTTATAACAACCAACCTAACCTAAAAATTATTTGGTAGCTTATTGACTTCATAACATATTTTTCAATTGTTTTTAATAAAAATTAGAATTTTATAACGTGAGTTTTATAACAACCAACATAACCTAAAAATTATTTGGTAGTTTATTGACTTCATAACATATTTTTCAATTTTTTTTAATAAAAAATTAGAATTTTATAACGTGAGTTTTATAACAACCAACCTAACCAAAAAATTTATTTGTGTAGCTCATTAATTTCATAATAAATGTTTTAAATTGTTTTTTATTCATGTTTTAAATAAAAATAATTATTAAAAAATTAGAAAAAAATTCTATTAAAAATTACATACTTTAAATCGTTTTCGGTGATAATTAAAAATTTTATTTTCAATAAATAACTCATATTCGTTGTGGATTACTTAAGTTTATTTCGTATAGATTTGTTAACAACCAACCTAACCTTAAAAATTATTTGTGTAGTTTATTGACTTCATAACATATTTTTTCAATTGTTTTTAATAAAAATTAGAATTTTATAACGTGAGTTTTATAACAACCAACCTAACCTAAAAATTTATTTGTGTAGCTCATTAATTTCATAATAAATTTTTTAAATTGTTTTTTTTATTCGTGCTTTAAATAAAAATAATTATTAAAAAATTAGAAAAAATTCTATTAAAAATTACATACTTTAAATCGTTTTCGCTGATAATTAAAAATTTTATTTTCAATAAATAACTCATATTCGTTGTGGATTACTTGAGTTTATTTCGTATAAATTTGTTAACAACCACCCTAATATAAAAATTATTTGTGTAGTTTATTGATTCCATAACGAATTTTTCAATCATTTTTAATAAAAATTATTCATTTTTTAAATAAAAAAACTATTTAAAATAAAACTATAAAAAATATGAAAAAAATTCTATTAAAAATTATTTACTTTGGAAAAAATTATTCATTTTAAAAGTTATCAAGCAAAAAATAAAATTACACATTTTTTTATCTAAAATTTGTTACAATAAATCTTTTTTGTTAATTAATTAAAATTTCATTCTCAATAAAAAAACTCACATTCGTTGCGTATTATTATACAGTATTTTATTTTTTTTTTCAGAAAAATGCCACGTCTTCGAGGAAGAGCCAGAAATATTGGTCGACGTACTCCGAACGCGCAATTAGTCTATGATCGTCGAATAAATAGAACAGATGAAGAACACTCGGCGGATAATGCAAATCTGAGAGATCAAGTTGCATCTACACGTGCGAATGAAAATTCAGTACAACGCACTCGACGTCTTCGTGCTAATGCAGTAAGACAACGAGAGGCACGTCAACAAGCGACGGATGCCCATAGAGAACGTAACCAACGCCGGATGCAAAATGTTCGAGCATTGACAAGAGCATCACTCAATCGCCTTGCGTTTGAATATGATCCTGAAATCAACTATTCGTCACATGCATTAATCTCGATTGGTAGTATGGACAAAAAGTGTCAACATTGGCATGCTTTCAAGTACAAAGGTGAATCAGCTGGTTTATGTTGCGCATCTGGAAAAATTTCACTGCCATCGCTAAATCCACCGCCGGAACCTTTAAAAAAACTTTTAGCTGGCACCACATCTCAATCGAAATTGTTTTTGCGAAAAATTCGTAAATTCAATTCATGCTTCCAAATGAAATCATTTGGAGCAACAAAAATTGTTCATAATGAAGATGGTCGTAATTTCGAATCTACATTCAAAATTCAAGGTCAAGTGTACCACAAAATTGGTTCATTGCTCCCAATGCCTGATGCCGATCCAAAATTTTTACAAATTTATTTTATGGGCAATGAGGAGCAACAATCACACACACGCTGCGCTTACAACTATATAGAGCAGATGGAGGAACGAGAAATTGTGGACATTTTGGAAACGTTTTTGCAAAACCATAACCAGTTGTTGCAATTGTTCAAGACTTTTTCTAGCAGACTGAAAAACGACAAATACGCCATTATTATTATAGCAGACAAAGTGCCTTACGGAGAGCACGCAGGCACATATAATGTTCCAACTATTAATGAAGTTGCAGTTGTTATGGCTGGTGACCCATGTGAACGTCGGGACATTTGCATTCAACGCAGAGATAATACGATGCAAATAATTCAAGACAATCATCGTTCTCACGATGCATTGCAGTATCTGTTGATATTTTGGGAAGGAGAAGATGGATACCATTTAAGTATTAAATAAAGGAATCCAACTACAGGTACAACTTATAGACTATCTTAATGATTTTTTTTTGTTCAAATAATTTCTGTATCTCTCATATATATATTTATTTGCAGGTTAAGAACTGGTCAAGAAAGTTAGTGCTATGAACTTCTACGCATATCGATTGATGATTCGTGCTAATGAAGACAATACCATTCTCCGATGCAGACAGCTATTTCATCAGTATATTGTCGATATGTACGTAAAAATCGAAAGTGAGAGATTACGATATATAAAATTTAATCAAACAAAACTTCGTGCTGAGGAGTACATTCATTTGCGTGACGCCGTTATTGGTAACGTAGATGCATCTAATGACATCAACAACATCGGTAGCGCATATATTCTCCCATCATACATTGGTAGTCCACGTCATATGCAAGAGTATATTCAAGACGCCATGACTTACGTACGTGCATATGGCCAACCAGATCTTTTTATCACATTTACGTGTAATCCAAACTGGGATGAAATTCAAAGTTTGTTGTTGCCAGGTCAAACATCGATGCATCGCCATAATATCACTGCACGTGTTTTTAAACAAAAATTAAAATCTTTGATGAATTTGATTACACATCACTCGGTATTTGGTGAAACACGTTGTTGGCTTTACTCTGTTGAATGGCAAAAACGAGGTTTACCTCATGCGCATATTTTGATTTGGTTGGTGGATAAAGTACGCCCAGAAGAAATCGACAAAATTATTTCAGCCGAAATTCCAGATCCGAATGTTGATCAAGAATTGTTTGACATTGTAACTACTAATATGATCCATGGTCCATGTGGTACTCTAAACATGATGTCACCATGTATGGACAATGGAAAATGTACGAAACGTTTTCCAAAACCATGCCAATCTGATACTATCACCAATATTGACGGTTATCCATCTTACCGGCGTAGAGACGTAGACAATGGCGGTCAATCATATGAACTGCGTCTGTCAAACGATGTGAGAGTAGATATTGATAATCGCTGGGTAGTTCCATATTCACCATTGCTGTGCAAAACCTATAAAGCGCACATAAACGTTGAACTATGCAGTTCAGTGAAATCTATAAAATACATTTGTAAGTATGTTCACAAGGGCAGTGATAAAGCTGTATTCGCTGTTCAAAATGTAAATGACAATGAGGAAATTACACGTTATCAAATGGGTCGATACATAAGCAGTAACGAAGCTATTTGGCGCATTTTTACGTTTCCTATACATGAAAGGGATCCTGCTGTTATACATTTGGCTGTGCATCTTGAAAACGGACAGCGTGTTTACTTTACAGAACAGACTGCACTACAACAAGCTTTAACGGCTCCAAAAAAAACTCTTACTGAATTTTTCAACCTTTGTTGCCGACAAGATGTTGTTGGTCAATTCGCAAGGACATTAATGTATACTGATGTTCCTAAATTTTTTACGTGGAATAAACAATCAAAAAATTGGGAACCACGGAAACGAGGCATTCCAGTCCCAGGATTCACCGACATATTTATGACAAATACTTTAGGTCGAATATATACAGTTCATCCTAAGCAACGCGAATGTTTTTTTTTTTTTTGCGTTTGTTATTGGTTAACGTTCCTGGACCAACATCTTTCCGATATTTGAGAAAAGTCAATGGTACTTTATACGACACTTTCTTTGATGCGTGTCGTGAGTTACATTTATTGGAGGATGATAACCATTGGGATCTCACACTTGCAGAGATGCAGCACTGAGCTCATCTCCACAACAAATTCGTCAATTATTTTTAATAATATTGACAATGTGTTTTCCGTCTGAAGCATCTGCTTTGTGGGACAAATATAAAGACTCAATGAGTGAGGATATTTTACATCGGATTAGAAGTACTAATCAAAATCAAAATATCGAATTCTCCGCAGAAATATATAATGAGTCATTAATAATTATTGAGCATATTTGTATTCTTATTTCGAATATGCCGCTCATCCATTTCGGCATGCCAGCGCCGAACCTCCCAGCAGTAGATACCATCAACAGCGATGTTCAACGGGAACACCACTTCGATAGAACTTCTTTGGCTACTTTTGTTGCCAATAATGAACAATTGCTCACTGCTGAGCAACGAAATGTATATGATCAAATTAATGTATCAATTGCAGCGCAACAAGGTGGATTCTTTTTTTTTTGGATGCACCAGGTGGTACTGGTAAAACATTCCTCATTTCATTGATACTTGCGTGCATCCGATCACAAAATAATATTGCACTGGCTATTGCTTCATCAGAAATCGCAGCAACGTTACTTGATGGTGGACGGACGGCGCATTCAGCGCTTAAATTACCTTTGAATGTTCACACAAATCCCGAAGCAATTTGTAACATAAAGAAGCATTCAGGCATGGCTCAAGTTTTGAGAAAATGCAAAATTATTATCTGGGATGAATGTACCATGGCCCACAAGCATTCGCTTGAAGCTCTCGACAGGTCCCTGAAAGATATCAAGGATAATACTAGGCTTTTCGGTGGTGCTCTATTGTTGCTGTCTGGTGATTTCAGACAAACATTACCAGTCATTCCACGCGCGACATATGCAGACGAAATAAACGCATGTTTAAAAGAATCTTATCTATGGCGAAGTGTCAGCAAATTATGGCTTACTATTAATATGCGCGTTCAACTTCAAAATGATCCATTAGCGTCAAGATTCTCTGAACAATTGTTGGATATTGGCAATGGTAAAATTGAATTGTATGAAGATACACAATATATTCGACTTCCAGAGAATTTTTGCAACATGGTGGCTACCAAAGATGAGTTAATAAACAGTATCTTTCCAGATTTGAGAAATAATTGTACTAATCATGGATGGCTACGAGAGCAAGCAATTTTTGCTGCGAAAAATTTAGATGTTGATGCCATCAATTTCAAAATACAGCAATTACTGCCTGGTAATGAAACTACATTTAAATCGATCGACACTGTTGTTGATCCTGATGAAGTTGTTAACTATCCTGTAGAATTTTTAATTTCATTAGATTTACCTGGAATGCCACCACATAATTTGCGACTGAAGGTTGGTTCACCTATAATTTTGCTTCGAAATTAGAATGCTCCGAAATTATGTAATGGGACGCGATTAGTTATAAAAAAAATAATGGGCAACATTCTTGAAGCTACTATTTTTAGTGGAAAATTTCAAGGTGAGGTTGTACTTTTACCACGGATCCCAATGATTCCTTCAGATTCGCTTATACCATTCAAACGTTTACAATTTCCGATCCACTTGGCATATGCTATGACTATAAATAAGTTACAAGGCTAAACCATGACAATTTGTGGCTTAGATTTAGAAAATCCGTGTTTTTCTCACGGTCAATTATATGTTGCGTGTTCCAGAGTTGGAAAACCATCGAATTTGTTTGTTTATACACCTCAAGGATTAACTAAAAATATTGTACATCCAATAGCATTAAGATAAATTAAGTTTTTGTAAATTAATAAATAAATGTTATAAAATAGTTTCATTATAAGATTGCTTACCTTTACTTAAAACAAGTTAAAGTTTGTATTTACGATGCTGTTATTGCCACACTCCACGGATAATATCCAAACCTGTGATCAGTCATTTCATTCACTTAAAATTTTCGGTGACGCCTAGAAATATCCGTGTCAATAATCATAGACAGTGGCTGCTATTATCCAGTCTACAAATTTCATCCGTGGAGTGTGGTAATAGATGCATCTTTTTAGTTAACACAGCTTCTACATTTCACTTCACTCATACAGTATATGCATACTTACACACACAGTATATACTCACATGCTACCGATTGGTCGAATTTGTATAAGTGTACATGTAATGAAGTTAGATATTAAAATAACTCTTGAATAATAATTTTTATCAAAACAGTCCAGATTGTTACAGCTTATTGAAGAATGTTTGAAATTTTCGAATTAACGACGTGTGTACAGGACAACGTCTGTCGGGTCTGCTAGTACTTTATATATCTGCTCTGACACTGATGGTTTTGAAATCATTAAAACCGTTAAATATTGAACTTAAACCTAAAATATTTAGTACAATTAAAGCATTTAACAAAAAAAAAAAATTTTCTTGAAGTAAGTGGAGCTTGTTAAGAAACATTTTACAGTACAAAATTTCAAATTAAATGTCTGTATTACAGACTGTAATTACGTGTAAGATCACACATACTGCCAACCCTATACATTGTGCCCAGGCCTTTTGTAAATAATAAATAGAAATAAAATAGTATATAAAAGGACTGGAGTGATATTATAATCACAGTTTGTAAAGTGTTAAATCAATCAAATTAACGAATTAAAAATAATACTCAGTATTCAGTATTAATATAAAAACTTGGATAAATTTACCTATTTGATTTATTAAAATAGACGAGATGAATTTTAATTACCAACGAAAATCAATATATGTGCTGGATGTACATTCTACTTTATTAAGTTTAAATATTTATTAAATCGTATTGGAATGATTTATAATTTCTAATGCGAATAAATTATTCATATGGGAAAATAACCGCACAAACACTCCCACGAAAACGGCCAGGAGTTTTCTAAATCTTCCACAGACACACCCTGCCAGGGACAATGGAAACTTACAAGGAACCTGACATCATTATATATAATAAGTGAACATAACCTCACTTTATAAAAACACGTAAAAATAAACTTGAAAAACATTATAAACACAATTTCTATTACTTATATTCACAATAAATAAATATTTTTTAATGATATGGTTCACTATTCAATATCAATATCTAACGTATAATATTTAACAGTACATATAATTTTTATTTTTATGTAGCTCTTTTTAATCCGGTTAAATTTGCGTTGCATGGCGCGCACGCATCGTAAAAATTTATCCTCACTATTTTTTCATAACGCGCCTAAAGAAGTATAACTTCAAAAACAGATAATCTAGGAAAATTTTATATGAGTAAAAACATGTGCGTGATGAGTAAATTAACACCTACACTGCACATGTTATTTTACATCACATTTTTCAAAGTACAAAATGACATAGGTAGTGTTCGTATAATTTTACTCGATGAATGATAAAATCCCTTACACAACAGTGTAATTCTACACATTTAGTAGGCTAAAGGTGTTATTTTACACTAGCATACGCTGTGTGGTTACGTAAATGCACATTAAATTATGTAGATTTAATCATTTAAACTGTGTCAAATCACGCAAACAGTATATGTGTGATTTTAATGCTACATTTTTAAACTATCTCAGTAATACGTCAATTTACACCCACTTCGTGGTTGTTATTTTACGATAAAATTTTTTTTTTATTACACATAAGTGTGTACGTTAAAAAGAATACACGTGTAAGTTATACTTATTTTTTTTTTATAAAATTGTATGTTTTCCTTTCAAACCAGAAAAATCTTACTCTGGTTTTTAGTTTATTTGAGTCTAGTTCAGTTATGAAAGCAAGCGCTCTGCGGTAGGCGGAACTGGCCAGCACGAACAACGCAACACCGCATTCCTCGTGGCTTATTGATATATCCAAAGAAATTTCATCGGAATCAAATAAAGTACATATTTAGTAAAACAAAAATAGTACAAATTTTTTTATGATTTTTGTTTACATTGACTTAAATATTCATTTGACATTACAAAATCTGGCTTGTAACGCAAATATTAATTAATGAAAACATTAGCTAAATTCATTGTTAAGAAAGCTGTAACAACCTCAATAAAAACGCAATCTTGCTTTTACAGTATATAATATTCATGTTAAACAAAATTTGGTATTTCACAACAGATCTGTTCCACTCCGCAGACTAGGGGAGTTAACACTCGTGTTTTTGTTTGCTTCTACGACGTAGACTCCGGTCAGCTCTGCTTATTCGGGCAGAATTAATTTGTTCATTTTCTGCACTGAGCAAATATTTTTGCCTTCGCCACATATTATTTTTGCAATAAATACCTTTCAAAAGTATTTCATTGTGCTGGAAAATAATTTCACAGTATCAAAAATAGTTTGTGTTAGGAAAAAATAACCTCTCTCTTAAAAATAATAAACCTTCTTGTGGACACAAAAAATTATTTAGTTGATGACGACTCTAAATTTTTTGGAAGCGTCAATGTCGTAAAAGTATGTTATGTTGGATACAAAAAAATAATAGTTACGCATGCATAGGCCTTTGAGACGTGTCAACTGGGTACAAGTCAGCTTTGGGCCAAGCGCAGACGTACCACAAAGTTATCGCACTGAAATTCTAGCCTGTCGCAAAATAAATCCCCGAGTTTTTCCCATGTCTATAACTGAATTAGCGTAGTGTCATACTTTTGAAAAAATCATCATCACGTTCTTTTGAAAACCTTAGCACAGCGTGTTGATGTGAACGGTAAAGGTCGTAATCCCAAAGGTGGAGTTTTACGGCTTCGACTATTTTGTGAGTTCTCGAACCTCTTGCTCCCCGACGCGATGTTCATAAAATGATTCATGTCTAGCGATAATAATTATCTGCATGACAGTATATAGTATAGTTTGAGCTGTGGAGTCATCAGAAACCCACAAGCCATAGCAGCTGCTAAAAGACTTCACCCCCCAAATGTCTCACCACCAGAAATTATTGAGCACTACAGTCCCTGACCACTATCAACGGAAGAAAAAAAACAATATGAAGACTGTCATGCCAAAACGTTGTAAGTGCCATTGACTAAAATGTTCAGGAGAAGGAAAAATGTGAATGCACTCGCACTATGGCACTTACAACGTTTTGAGATTCACATAACATATTTTGCCACTTGGAGTGCCACAATCGTCACCAATTTTTAACACATGAAAAAGCATGGCACTTACAACCTATTTTTACAGGAATACACATTTCGCCCGGTTTGGCACTTACAACGTTTTGGCATGGCAGTCTTCATATCTCGTATCCTTGAGAGCTGGGGTGTCCCGCGCCAAGTCCAGAGCTACTTGCAGTGCACGGGCTTCGAGTCGTTTCCAAAATTGCTTTAGAGCCAAATCTGGCGTTGTCTTGGGCATGGAATAGCTTTCAGCATCTCCGGAGATAACAGTGTGACGGAGATTCCCCACGCTAGCGTGAGCCCCGTCACCTTACCCATGAGCACAAAGCGCGGCCTGTTGTTCCGTGACCCGAACACGGGAGTCATTCTGCTACCTCCGCCAAGAATCGCACATCAGTCAGAAGTTGTCTGAAGCACGAGCGAAAAGAAGTCGGAGAGATGCCGAATGTTAAGATTGTACAGTGGTTGTACCATCATATATCACTCAGGAGTCCCGCCTAGTCTCGAGTGTATTTGTGTCAGTGAGGCGGGATGATAAGTGCGACGCCCCCTGGTGCTTCTAGCGCGGTATCGTCTCTAAGCTCGAGGCTGTGAACTGGCGCTCTGTCGTATCGTCGTGCATAGACCGACTACGAGAATGGAAGGGGTAACTATTACATTATGTGGCGGAGAAACGAAGCTTAAGGTGTATACAAGTCCCTTGAGTGATTTTAATAATCTGCACCAGGTATTTAATGCCTAAATATTTTTCTAAAAACACGCGTTTTTTTTACCATTTCAACACTTTTAAAAATAGTTTTAAAAGACATTAGAAAACAGAACTACTTATCTGCCATTAGAGTGTTCGGAAGTGATTTTCCTAAACACACATTACCAGGGACTGGGAAAATTCGTCGATTCAATGACCTTCAGGGTAAACTGCACAGTCCTCGCTAGGAGGGAACAACGCCAGATCGTTGGTTGCTGACTTGTGTGCAGTCTCAACTGGGTAGTCTGTGATTGGATATTTCCTTTGGTTGAGGGTTTCTCATTGGGCCAGAGCCCTCGAGACAAACAGTTAGCCAATAGGGAAAGCAGTTAAAAGGTATGTATGTGTATTTGATTTTAGCCTATTGCGAAATTAATCTGCTAATATTTCTGGTCTCTACATTGTGATATGTATATGTTGTAATATTGTGATATGTTAAGCAGTTTTAAAAAAAAAAACATTTTTTTTACGCTTAGCACATCGTATGTTGTCCGGGTAGGCGCAGGCCTTAATCGACACCGAGAAGCAGACATGCCTCCAGGCTTGAAGAGTGACATCTCGAGACGAAGGGAGAACATCATGTAGCGAACATCACTCATGATACGGATGGTGCAGTGTCTTTTCACAGCTTATGTCCTCCAATTGGTTTACGAAACTACACAATTTCTGTATTACGTTATTCGTATTATATAATTCCATACACTGCGACATTCGCGAGCCTGCGTGTAGGCGTCTTCGTTCGCGGCTTGGACCAGAGTCGATTATCCGAACGGGCGCGTAATGGCTATCACTGCGCACGTAGGCGACGCGCAGCGGAATTCAGCCTCGCTAACACGCCTCCGCACGTCTAAGAGTTGTTCTGCGCAAGGCACGAACAGTCGTGACCTCGTTCCAACCTGGCCTTACATCGCCAGTTTCCCAAACACGAAAAAAGTCTGCGTGGGAAGTGATTGCTATTTCCTCACACGCGCTGACTAGGCGATCCATCAAATCAGTTGACTTGCGTGACATTTTAGTTCTCGTAGTGCCTAAGAATAAAAACAAACTGCACTCAACGTCTAAAAAAATTTATATCAGAGGCTTTGAACAAGTGTCTGACTACAGAGTCCACAGCTCTAAAAGATTTTACTTGGCACTGAAGAATGCAAGCAGTATTTATGTGTTTGTTGTTGGGAGCATTTTAGGTTTTCAGGCCCACCAGAAGATCTGAGGGCCCATTTCACACTAATGAATTTAATATTGGCTCTATTATTATAACTATTCTTTTAGTACAAACAAAATATTTATAACCATGGTGATCCTAAACGTACTGAAAATGTGAAATACTAAGGTAAGCGACACTTAAAGTTACTGCCAAGTTTTAAATATTAATAAAAAAAAATCTTACTTGGTATCTGTATGTGTCAGAGAAATAAAATTATACTATGGTAGAATTTATGGTCAGTAAAGAGTAGGAATACTTGAAGTATTATACTTGAAACAATTCTACTATCAACAAATAACTATTTATTTTGCGTAAAATACAGGACGTTCGGAAATTCTTGTGCATAAATTCAAAGAGGATGGCAGATAATGCTAAAAACACTAAATTTTTTGTTAAGGAACACATGTCTGGGCAAAACTATCGTGCCAAAGTTACAGGTGTGGACAACCGCACGAAAATTTGAATTTCGCGCGCATCTAGCCGCTGGGAGGACGCGCGACTGCAGCGCCGCGCCGTGGGAACATGGCGAAGTGCGTCGCTGGCCGCTCGGTGCACGCGCGCCTTCGCCACAGAATAAATAAGGGATATCAGAAGCGAACTCCACTGGCCAATCACGAACTCGACCGCGTGGACGGCCGCCATGTTCTAACTGCGTTTCCAACGTATTCGTGTGCTTAGTGTATAAGAGCGACAGATTGTTTTGGAATAATATTGTGGTGATTTTGTGCAATCGGATTTACTACTAAGATTCGTAGGAAAGTAAATATGTCTGCAAGAATTTCCATTCAAATTTTTTTAATGACTTGATTCTTGGAAGAATGTAAAAACGTAAATAGCCTCGCGGGACAACGTACTGTTAAGCATTTAATTGTTCCAACAACCGGAGGCAAGCTAAGAAAAGAAGTGTCACCAAGTGTTTGTTGTGTTAATGCTCAAGATTACCGCCATCTGAATGTTCCAGAGCAGAATGCGTTAGTTTACATTAGTGGCTATCTTATGTCTAAAGCTCTCATTCGACATTTTTGTGGAGTACCTATGTGAAAACTATGCACGTGCTAATGCCATTCTCACTGACAGTTCACAGTTGTTAGGTTACTTCAGAGCATATTAAAGTAATCGTGGAGATTTTGGAGCTTTCATGATGCCTTGTGAAGATTTTGTTAGTTTCATTGTTAAACTTGATGAATTGTTCCAGCTGTTGTTTGAGAAACATAAGACACATGTAATTGCACACAACAATTTTACAAGCATTTGAGCTTGTTGACTTCTGCCATCCTTGCCCCAGTTTTCCATAATTATTTACTATGAAGCTATTTTTAAGAATGAAGATATACCATTCTGTGAAACTGTACAACAGAGAAATATATTTCGAACGACTTCAGAAGAGAAGAAACAGGAAAGCCAATATAGTTTTACACAGGTAATTGTGCTTCAACAAGTGTGTGTGTGTGTGTGTGTGTGTGTGTGTACTCTTGGATTACAGGTATATGGCAAACAGTGCAAATTACAGTACAGTTAATTTTTCTCTGGTTAATCCAATTTCTGTTACTCTACTGTATTCTATTGTATTGCATCATTGTTAGATTCTCATGAGATACGTTTTGTCTTTAAAATTTTGAACACTAGTAGCAAAGCACAGTTAGTTGAGCATCTTCTTAGTATATAAATATGTAAACATGGTACCCTATATTTATGTAGTTTCTGCATTTATGCCAAGTGATTGTTGCACTTTATTTGTTACTGCATCAACAGTGGTAATTCAGTTTGTGTTGGTATTTTTGTTTACAGTGATTTTCTTAGCAGTAATTTTGACTTTTAATTTTTTTTATGGAAAAGTCCTTGTGCAAGATTTTTACGAATGTCCATTTTATTTGCTACGTATTTATTATTATACAGATGGCAGTGAAAGGTATGTCTCTTATTATCTCTCATAGGGTTTTAGGATACATAAGATATAAAATTTAAAAAAAAAAATTATTTTACTTTAAATTGTGAATGTAAAATTATTACCATGTATCTTGTATTTATAACATGTACCAATTGTAAAACAGCCCAGAGATGAATTTAGGATTAATAAATAAATAAAAATTAATCAGTAAATTATTTGTGTAACTATCTGAACTAAAAAAAAACTCCCTATCCTCCCCACATCCACCCTAAGAATCTTACCTGTACAGTTCCTGTAAGCATGTAATTATATTCAAGACATTCTATGAAAATAAATAAGGTAGGTATTGGAAAGAATTCTGCTGTTGGAAGCTTTTTTAATTGCCAAAATGTGAGGACTTTTCTTTAGTTTTAAGTCTTTCGTGAGACTTTTGTAACAGAGGCCTACACTTGGTACACAAATTGGTTACCTATATCAAACTGATGTGATTGGATCACGAAGAAATGGACAAATACCTTTTTATTAATTTGCAATGTAAGTAGGCCTACTTATGTTTATCTCATTTTTATGTTGTGAAAACAGCAGATGCCAGTTTTCCTATAGTAGGGTTTCATCAAGCCAATCATTTATTATAACTTACACTTTCAATACGAAGCTGCGTGATATCTACTATATAAATACCACTAAACTAATTAGTAGGCCTACATTTACTATAAACAAACGACTAAATGCATAACTCATTTATAGCAGTGCTAACCTTGAATCACGAACATGTGTTCTGTTGCCAAACTAAAACATGCATTTCTATATATATGCGTTTACCATTAAAATTTCCGATGAATTTTGAATACGTATTAATAAATTAGTAGCATTTTATGTCTTATTTTCTCGAAATCCTACACTTCGTAAATTGACATAACAATAAAATACCTGTCGCGCACTGCACAACTATTGCAACCACCCAAAAAAAAAAACACTATTACTCGTGCAAAACCACATTTAATAGATAAAAAGGACTTGTCTTCCATCAGAACAGGTGATTATTCGGGTAAAATAACCAGTCAGCATCAGCTACGCAGGTTAATAAAATAACAAGTTTAAGATCAAAATTTTATCATTTCCTTAAAAAACGTTTTTCTATTACGAACCGTAAGCTTCGGCGTGTTTATGAAATTGTTTTTAATTATTTCAATCGCAAAGAAAAAACATATTTGACGATAAACATTTCACACGAAAGTACATTGTCGTATATGGGTTGTTTACCTCGGGAACGCAGTTACAATATGGCGGACATAACTAGCCAATCAGCGCCCGAGTTCGCTGACATCAAAGGCGCCGACTCGCTAGTTCGCTTCTGATGTCCTTATTTATTCTGTGCCTTCGCTGTAGCGAGCATGAATCACCTTCACGACACGTCTTGGCAGTGCCCCACTGCCTACCCAACCACAACGCAGGCACTGAAGCGATGATTATTTGCTGTCACGAAGTCTTATGAACAGAACTCATGCAGAAGTTAGTACGCCACCGTTATGCGTTGTATTCGACATTGACTCTGCCAGCGTCATTTAACACACAGACGTGGTTTTTAATGTGGCAATGTAGGAAGAATTCTAGAGAATAAAAAAAAAAACAACAACTCAGTATTCAATATCAATATGAACATGTGCATAGTTTTAATTATTTAATTTAGGAAAATATTTGAGATAGATGTCAATGAATAATGAAAATCAATAAATATTATGAACGTTTAACTTATTTATTATTTTTATTTATTCAATAATATAGTGTTAATTCATAATTTAAAATTCAAAACAATTATACATGTGGAAACAACACCTCAATTATATGAATACATACATGAAAAAACACTTCAAAACTATTTCTAGAACTAATATTAACAATAAATAACTGTTTTTAATTATTTTCTGAACGCGACTCAAACGTAGTTCCACACCCGCCACTAGAATTCGCTTCCGAAGCAGCTACGTCGACTAACGAATCATTCGATTTGCAGTGTGAAAAGTTAAACTTATTGATGAAACGTTTACGATAAAAACAAAAAAAAACTTAAAAATACTAAACCCCGGCTTAGACCTAATTTTGAGAAGTACACGTTCGATGACTATAAATTATTAGATATGACAGGATACAGTTTCATTTTTTATTATCTATCAGAATTAAAAATCATTTTATAACAAAAGTAATTAATTTAATATTACTTTAATTAAAAATAAAGGCGTACCTAGTATGAAATAATCCAATGGACTGAGTTATGTATTGATAAATATTATAGCAATACGATTAAAAATTAAATTGTATTCATATATAGTCGCTTAAAGCAAAATATGTATAATCCAGTATTCTGTCCTTTATCTTATTTACCGCGCATTATAACCACTGCGCTACGAAGCCTGACAAAAGTTTGTAAGGAGAATAATATGTATTATAATTATAGTAGTAATACCAATATTCGTAGGTTTTTTTTTAAACTTGAAATTACTCTTTAATATGACATTTTTTTACCATATATATTAAAGGGTAGTTTTACTATTACAAAATGTTTAATTTGGTACACCAATACAAATGGTATTTCCCCTAATTTTTATTACATTAATTATTGTCTAAAAAAAATTATTATACTGCTATACATATATACTCCAAATGAATAAAAACATTCTTGCGCCATAGAAATCGAGGTCCTGAGTTCAAAGCTAAGAAAGATCACAAATAGAAAATAAATTATTTTCCACTAGGTACCACAACGCCGAGCACACTGACAAACAATGTATCTGTACAAATCAGCTGCCCGACTAATAAAAGATGTCACCATTAGACCTGGACTGGTCCATACATGATGTACCTTACGCCGCCTACACATTACCAGACAGAACCTCAGACAAGACAGTTCAAGCCTCTCGATGTGAAGCGATTTATCATTGCTCTATCTGCCTTAGCATAGAGATAATCTTGCCATTATGCCTCCCGTACTCTCTAATTTTTGCTTCGAAATGAGAATCGTTTTAAAAAAAAAATCAAAATTGTGGTCCCAAAAATGGTTGAAAGAGAGGAAAAAGTGAAATACTTGTTTTTTCTTCGCATATGTGTAATTAGTGAAGAAAAACTCACGATAAACCTGCGCTACCTCGCCGATGTAGAAGTTATGAGTAGTATATAAATGCCGATCCGGGCACTGGATCCTATGTGTGGAATGTGTCCACAATCTTGGATAAGGACATCATGACGGCCACCTTAGATAACCTTGACCTTGACAACAGCGGAAATTTTGGATTCGCCATATTGGATTACACCATTTTGAATTATGATGCCTCATCCACCATTTTTGTATTCCGAAATCTTGGATTCGTCCATTTTGAATTGTGACATCACCATTGAAGATTTCGTTACGGCTGCCATCTTTAAAATCTGTAATTATCATAGGAAACATTGGGAAAATTTTAAAATTAAAAAAAATATATTAATAAAATTTTAATGAAAATATTATTACGCCATATGGTTTTCCACCATTTTGAGTACTAGAACTTTTCATAATTTAACATCCCTCTCCCTTACATTGTACGTTTCGTTATGGTCGCCATCTTGAAAATCCATAATTATCATATTTTAATGTAAACCATTTTAAAATTTATAAAATTGTTTGTTTTATCCATGTGCCTCTTGTAATTTCTGACTAGACTCATGTTGGTTTCCTCGGTGTGATCTTGACTATTCGTGTCAATATTTTGTTAGATTTCTCCTTGTGCTCCTGGTTTTTTTCTGGCGAGACTTCTGCTGATATTCTCCTAGTGTTTCTTATTATTCATGAGAATAATTTCCTTGCATGAATTTATTTTCGTAATTTAACAAGCAAATATAATCGGAAATTTGTTTATTTAGTAAATTTCACTAAAAATATTTTTATCGGGTGAAATTTAGACAAAAAATATTTATCACTCAGTCTATTACTATACCTTGAGACAGATGAGAAACACTGACCTGCAAGACGAACGTACTTCTCCTTGGAGCATGGGTGAGCATCCCACTAAAAAATAAATAACATTTACCTTACCACAACCTGTGGCGACATCTGTTGGCAATAATCGGGACTACTTGCAAAATTTCTTTTGTATGAGATAAATTAACTCTTACAGCTGAATGGAGTCAAAGACAGGTAGAGCCTTGTAGACTCGTAGTCTCATAGACTTGTAGCCTAGAAGCCTAGTAGTCTCGTAGCTAGTTGAAGCCTTCTTGACTTGTAGTCATAAAGTCTCGTGGTCTCGTAGTCTTGTAGTCCTGTAGTCTCGTAGTCTCGTAACATTGAAACCTTTTAGCCTTGTAGACTTGTTGCTTCGTAGCCTAGTAGCTTTGTAGTTTTGTAGCTACGAAGTCAAGTTGCCATGTAGCCAAATATCACTGGAGCAGTTAGTCCTAAAACAGCAGGAGCCAATGACAGTTTGTAACAAAGACTTTTGGAACCAATGAATTTTAGAGCCAAAGACTGTTGGAGCCAAAGAATATTGGAGCCAAAGACTTTTGAAACCTAAAACATTTGGAGCCAATGACTTTTGGATACAAAGACTGTTGGTGGCATTCTAACATACCGGCATACCACATCTTGTTACCGATCGTTTCCTACTGATGAGATCGAATACCAACAATATGAATTTTCGTACAAATGTGTGTCCTTTTCGTTAAATGTGTTACCTTTTATTAATGTGCTTCCAAATGTGCTTCCAAGTGTGCTTCCTTTTTGTCGAGTGTGCTTCCTTTTTGTCGAGTGTGCTTTCTTTTTTGATTGTTCTACTAAATGTGCTTCCTTTTCGTTTATTGTTGTTCCTATTTGTCGACTGTGCTTCCGATTGTGCTTTTTTTTCTTATATTGCTTCCTTATTTTATTGTTCTTCCAAATGTGCTTCCTTTTTAATGTGCTTTCTTTCCTTTGACTTTTCTTCCTTTTCGTAGATTGTGCTTCCTTTTCGTAGATTGTGCTTCCTTTTCGTAGATTGTGCTTCCTTTTCGTTGATTGTGCTTCCTCTTTGTCGAATGTCCTTCCTATTGTGCTTCCTTTTTTATGGTTCTTCCTTTTCGTTGATTGTTCTTTCAATTATGCTTCCTTATTGTTGATTGTGCTTCTGATTGTGCTTCCTTTTTTTTTGATTTGCATCCAAATGTGCTTCCTTTTCTTTGGTTGTTTTTCCTAATGTGCTTTCAATTAATTGATTTTTTATTTGAAGTTTGTATACAGGATATGATTGGTTTCGTTGTTCGGAGATGCCTGGTCTAAATCCTGACATTGGACATAGCTTTGTCAAAATGTTCGTTGAGTTGCATAATAAAATACCTCTTGGTTTGAAGACGCTTTGCCTATACGTCTAACATTGTACAAGATATGGTTGGAACATATTTCATGTATCGAAAAATGAGAATTACCTAGTAGGCACAGCGACAACAGATTTATTTCGTCTGACAGGTGTCTTGTATAGAGTCGTATTTTATAGAGAGAATGATTAATAAACTCCAGGAAAGTTAATAGGGAACCGAATTGAAAATTTATTTTAAGCATTAGTTACTCTTATCACTGGCCGAGAATCAAACCAAGGACATAAATCCATCGAGTCATTTTACACAAATAGACTATTTTTAAAAATAATTTTTAGAGATTTTTCCGAATTTCTAGGTTAATTATTACGATTTTATAATATGGCGGCCATATCGTTTTACTGGAGGCTGGTAGATGAGGAATTTATGCCTCTTTTAGGATTTTTCGTTATATTTTATTGAATAATAATTTTTTTACCTAATATTTTCTTTTATGCATTGTCCAGGAATCAAACCGAGGACGTATATCGATTGAAACAATCACCAGTTTAACAAAATAATTTTTTGATAATTTTTGGAATATTTCCCGAATTTCAAGATTAATAATATTGAATTTCTAAGATGGCAGCAAAAATGACATCGGTAGCTTACTAATGGTTGGTGGATAAAGAATATAAGCAGTTTGTTTATATTTTTTTGCCATGTTTTATTGAAAAAATATTATTTTACTTTAAGTTAACATTTTTGCATCAGTCAAAGATCAAACCAACGGCAGAAAGAAACGGAACCAATAATTATTTTAATAAGCGAATTTAGATGATTTTTGTAAATTAGATAAATAATTACTGATTTAAAAAAATATATTGATTTCAAAATGGCGGATGTGGCCTCATCAAAAATGGCCGCCGAGGTCTTGATTATAGTCAACGTACGACGATAACGCCCGAACATGGCCGAATCCTTACGATTGGCAAGCCAACATGCTATCAAGCCATCAAGATGATTCTTCACTCAAGAGATACAATACACTCATTGTTGCAAGAATCTGTGCACGAACATCCTTTTATACACTACTGTTAGTATTTCTTGACAATTTGGGAGGAATGTCTTCTAATAAAGCTATTTTGATAACTGAATTTCCCGTAATGTACAGGTTTTTTTTAGTTAAATTTAACTGTTAAACCGTGGGTGAAACCGCGGGCGCAACTAGTTGTGCATAAATACGTAATGGCCAGTGGACTGGCTGCAACGGCAACACACGGCTACACATGGCTACCAATTTGACTAGACCATCTTGCTTAAATTTTTATCTACTGGGGTTGGGTTGCACTAGTTTTAATAATCAGATCTTCAGCCATCATAGCGTCCACTAAATGATGGCCAATCTTGATCACCTTATTGAAAATCTGGAAATATCAACCTAATAATTACAACAATTAAAAATATTTGAAAAATATTTTCAACGAAATAATTTTATTTTTTAAACTACTTAAGTCATTCGTCCGATCCCTTAGCCTCGTAACAAATAATTATAAACTTAAAAACAACCACAATCATATTGTTTGTAAAACAGATAAAGTTTTTATCTCAGCCTTGTTTACAAATAAGAAACACAAACAGCAGTTACCAACGCTCGCATGAGGCTTTCGACTAATTTAGAATTATGGACTGATGTTTTATTTGAAATGTTTTTTTTAATTATTAATTGGTTTTCTTATGAAGATTTTGGTGGATTTTGGAGAGAGACTACGTATTGGGTTTGTTACCATGATGTGTTTCACAGAAAATATCGATAGTGAAATGGCAGAGTTATTCTAGAGCTTCTTCTCTAAATCCAAATATTTGAATAGTGAAAATCTTCTCTGAATAGGCTACGTTATTTCAGCAGTGTAAGGACTAAAAATTTTGTTGAAAAACTCGAAAGCAAGCTTAGAACTGTACAAATTTATTTCCTACAAAGCCATAGGTTTATTTTATGTATTAAAGGTTTGAAATTTTACTTTGACTTTAAGGAACATGCCTTTAGAAGAATTTTGTAATAACCGAGGGTAAATTGTGTCTTGTAAAGGTTATGACAAGTGTCTGAAGTATCGTAGTCACGCTCACTCTTTTAAGGTTAGTAAAATATACATTATAGCCAACTTAAGAGGCCGTGTCACAAATTTGCGCTCCTATCTATATCAATGTTATTTTAAAAGGCAGTTTTTCTCAAAGTCTATAAGAGGTAGGGGCCAGAAATTTTGCCTACTGAAAGTATACAATACATTTAACATAACCGCTTTTTTCAAATTTAGTTATCATATCATATATTATTTCTGTGATGAAAAAAATATAATCAATATTTTGATTTGTCCAGATACAGTGGAATTTTGCTTATATTTATAATTATTTAGCAAAAACTGAAAAGGCCATTGAAATGTATTGTACATCACCTTCCGATCAGTGTCTTCATGATCATGATGGGTTTAAAAACCTGGTTGTAATCAAGTCTTTAACTATTTCATGACAACATTTATACTTAATAATTTGGAGATAGGCCTTTTCTATCCTAAGCCCCTGAGCTTTCACTATCTGGTCTGGCGACCGACCTGACACTCTTCAACCACCCCAAGGGTCTCCGATTGCACATCCGAAAAAAAAAAAGCTGTTCGTTCATTTGTTTTTGTGTCACAGACTTCACACATTTATGCCAAGGGAATATTCCGCTGATGTGACGCCATACGAATGTATTATTCGCGACCATACAACTTTTTTGTTTGTCATCGGGAAGAAATGTTCATTTTGAATTGAGCATTTTTAAATGTCAGCGTAGAATATGCTTATCTGCCCATTTTGTTTCTTTCCATAATAATGAGTAAAGTTAACATTGTCATAGACATTTTATTATATTCGTTTGCCGTCCAAGTAAACCTGTCACTATATCGCACGTAATTATATATTTTACTAATTTGTTAGTTGTCATTTTATTTAAGTTACAAATAACAGTAATCAAAAACTATTACTTAATAGTCCAGAAAAGAGATTGAGTTATTATTCATTTAATAGGGGTTTAAAATATGGTACTACATACATATTATATATATTATATATATTATACATATTATATATATTATACATATATTATCTTGTTGTCTTCTTTGTAACTTTACTGGAAGAATGGCATTTGGTATGTATGTTAACTCACAATGAAAATACTTCAGAAGTACTCAACAGTGAACAACCTAGGCCCTATACTAATTTCATTATGTTCATGGAAATATAATTAAAATTACAAATAATGAACTGTATGTGTTTCACGTAGAGATATCGTACGAACTGTATGTGGTACAGACCAACACTTGCTAAGGCTCTGAAAATACTTAATTTCAGTTAATGTGTGGAGAATATTAAAAGTTAGAAATAATGATATATATAAAACAATGCAAAGTTATCAGCATAAAAATAGAAGTTATTTTTACGTAGCGCCTATTGGAATGAATATTTTGTGTTGAATTATGTGGCATGATTAATATTCTCTTATGGTATGTGTGTTTTGTTAAAATCTTATAAAACATAACTTACTGTTGAAGGATTTTCATTTTTTTTGTTATGATCTTATTTAAACAAGTTTTAATTATATTACACATGTCTATTTTAAAATCATTTTAATGTATACTTATAGAATTGTAATAGGCTTTATAAGGACTCTCAAAATGCATGTGAGTATCTATAATTATCTACATCACCATTATGGCCGTTTCACAAGATCAAATATTTATTGAATTCAATCAGTTGCATTCATTGTACATGATTTTCAATTTGTACATTGAATTCAATACAAATTGAAGATGTTATTCAACTAAGCTTATTAACTTATAAGTATTTTGTTTGTCCAGTACATAAAAGTAAAAGATTCTTTATTATTTAAATAATGAGCATCTATAAGCAATAACGTTTTCTAAATATTTACATAAACATAATAAAATCTAATTTTTCAATACTTTATATCTACGATCACATCAACGGCAGTATTATGTAATCAATGAGGTAATGAAATATCTTTAAAAGATATTTTCTCCTCTGTAAAGTAAATTTGTGATACAGCCCTCTTAATGTTAGTCTAGTGAGTTATTTCGTCTTCTAATATGCTACAACAATATATAAAACTAAGTTTTGTTAGTGTTTTAGTCTTTTGTAATGTTAAAGTGTAATGTAATCAATTCATTTTTTTTGTAAATTCTTATTCATAAAGATACATATCATAATAAGATAAATAGTAATATTTGTAAATTTAGATTCTTTGAAACAACATCGATAAGAGGTTCTCCTACCTCTGTTAAACTGTATGATGGTGCATTGTAAAAAAATTAGGTAGTCTGACTTAAGTGAGATTGTATTTAGATTGTGTGTAATGCATATGCAATATCTAAGCATAAGAATTTATGTTATTATCCTTTTAAAACGTTACACTATGAATTTCGTATACTTTTTAATGTCAACTACCATTATTTTTCACGGAATATTACATCCAGATAAAGAATAATTACCACATGTTTGAAGATTAATTGTATTCCGATACATTTAAAGTATTAAATTTTTTAGATACGACTCATACTACAGTTGTAAATGTGAGGTTTCTTGATTCTGAATCCCTGCATCCGCAATTTCCTAGTGAGCCGCCGGTCAGATTGTCATCCTCTCAGATTGTCGAGGAACCAGATACATTTTTCGTCGAGTAATCTGGCGGTATAGTAGTTTTATCACGCGCTGCGGTTACAGTTACTTCGGTTGAATAAGCCACTAAATCTCACTGTTAAAAGAGAGAACTTCTAGACCAGAATATTGGAAATAAAAATTTACTGACACGGCCTCTTAAGCTGAGAAATTAACAATAAATTGAAAATTTAATATTTAACAGCGTAAATGTGCCATCGTATAAGGTAAAATTTTCAAACCTAATTCGCGAAGAGAAATCTTACTAAACGTGATATAGATCCGAACTATTATCGGCGCACGATGTACCTACTCTATATGCACAGAAAATATCTTTCTATACTTTTACAAAACATTCCTTCGGAAACCAGTTGCCAAGAAATAGTTTGAAATACTGCAATAATGATATTGTAACTTTGTACAACACATGGCTATTGTTATTTTTGCATATATGAATTACGTTTTTCGAGATAATATGAAGTATTATTATGAAAATTGGCGCATAATTGTATATTTTAATTGATGCTTCAGTAAAGCATAATTTTTTAAACCATGGAAAAGATAATCAGTATTCAATTATTGCACTTACTTTTGTTTTATTATGCTCATTAATGTGCGCAGTTAATACTGGAAAGTTATTCAGGTAATGGTTAACAATTAACTTTATCTATTGGAGGTACTGTGACAACACAAAACATAAATTACCGGGTAAGAATCCGAACCCAATATAAATGCGAACACTATTTCGTAGTGATACAGTTTTTTTCATGTAAATGTACAATTTTAAAATTATCTGTAATTTTACATGAATATTTCTGTTCAATTTACAAAAAAAAATTACAGTGTGTGGTATTTTTCTCGTCCTCTTCCCACCCCCCACCACCCCTTCAGCATACACACACACACACGCACACACACACATATGGGTACAAGATCACTTTCATCTGCATGAAGATGGGCTGAATCCGGCTTCTTCGTTTGATCATATTTGTATCTTAAACGCCACTTTTGTAGTAATTTACATACATAATATGCATCAAATCTGTTTGTTTTGCAGATTTGCGGGAAGCTTATTATCTACAAGGAAAATCGGTTCCTGACTGTGATTATGCACCAAATCCCCAAGTCTTATGTACGCAGTTAGGCGCTCTGAATATAAAATTTTATTGACATATCAAAAATTATGGTTTGTTCGAAAATGCTTAAGTGTTTGTAGCGCAAGAGTGGCATAACGAGTAACCTTGGAAAATGCCGTGCTAATGCCTAATAGTCTACACGTACTTTTTTAAGGGTTGCTGTTCTTTTAATATGTACTTAGCTTAAAATTATTATTATTATTATTTTTTGTTTTTGATGAAGTAGAATACTGGTGGTGAGGAATACTCTAGTTTACATGATATAAAAATATCTTAGACTTATATATTTAAAAAATTAAATATGGGTTTGGTACATTCACTTATTTTAATTGGATCATTAAGAGAAAGAGAATAAAGTAATGACTCAATTACTACTGTATCAGTATACATTAAAAAAATTTTTTGGGGGGGGGATATTTTAGTATTACGTGTAAACTTATGTAAACAGGATGCAGCATGCAAGACCCTAAATAAAATACTTAAAATATCTATTCAACTCAACCTCCCAACACAAGTAATCTCAATGTAACTAGTAGGCCTAGTATCTGAATGTATTCTCTGGGACTGGTGCTGGAGCGTGGAGCGTGGAGTGGGTCAATGACCGACCGACCTCTGACGTCACTGTGGCAATCTTGGATTACTTTGACCTTGACCTTTGACCTTGAATTTGAACTTTTACCTTGACCTTTAATCCTGACCTTAAAATTTCATCTAGACTTTTGACCTTGTCCTTTGAACTCAGTCGCCATTTGGATTCCGCCATCTTGACAACGAGCACCCCAAATCCTGACGTTGCAATTTTCGTTACGGTCACCATCTTGCATTATAATAATATGACCGATAACTTGGATCCGATATCTCAGCACTTTTTTTAGATTCTGACGACACAGCAGCCATTTTACTGTCGTCTACTGGAGGCAGCTTTCTTGGAATATGTCATGGCCACCATTTTGTTTTTTTTTCTGTTATGCTGGAGGCCACCATATTGTATCCCGTCATCTTCTTTTCTGCTGTTTGTTCTTAGAGAGCGCCAGCATCTCGCTGTCTCATGCAATTAAGGTCGATGTTCCGTTACCTGCTAATGTTGTGGTCCTTATCGACACAATGTTTTTAATTTTTAATACAAAACACATTAGAAGCGCAGTGATTTAAACCATCACAGCTCTGACCTCTATGTTGGAAAACATACGCCTTTGACCAAACAACCATCAAGACAATTACCAGACTAAGAATTAAATAAGCTATATGAAAAAATAATACATATTGGGATATAATTTTTTTTTAATTTGAAGGAATAACAGTATCACCTGCTAAAGGATGTTAACGCCATCTTTATTTTCAATACATGCTACCAGGAGCACTAATTATTACACTTTACCTGCTAGAGAGTGCTGCCGCCATATTGTTTTCAGTAATTGATACCAGGAACGCTAGAGTCACATAGTACACATTCCATATGCAAGAGATTGTTGCTGCCATATTTGTTTAATTTTTGTCCGCCAGAGTGCAGGAATCATTTATTGCAGAGACGTCTGCTATCTTGTCTCGGTCACCATATTGATAATCATTATGATTTAACTAGAAATTCTGAAAAATTTCCTTAATTTATCAAAAATTTCACTTGTTAAAATAATTATCGATTCGATAGTTTCCGGTCCTTATTTTAATCTTCAGAGGAGACAAAATCAAAAGTTATTTAAGGTAAAAAAGTATATATATTTATTCAACAAAATATGCCAAAAAATCCTAAAAGAACCTTAGGATTCTAGTCTACCAGCCTCCAGTAAGCCGATATGGCCGCCATATTATAAATTCGTAATAATTAACACCGAAATCCGGTAAAAATTATAAAAGTTATTTTAAAAATTCTTCTATTAATGTGAGATTTATACAATAGATTTCCGACCTTGGTTTGATTCCCGGCCAGTCATAAGAGTAAATAAAGAATATATATATATATTTTTTAAATTCTGCTTCCCATTCCATTTAGTGGAGTATATTAATTAATCTTTCTACGAACGACGACTCTATACAAGATACCTGTCCTACGAAATAAATGCGTTGTCTCTGTGCCTTACATGTGAGTCTTTTTTTCGATACTTGAAAAACCTTAAAACTAGGTATTGCACAATCTTAAGCGTATAGGCCAAGCGTCTCCAAACCAACAGATATTCTTCAAATATACTCGGAGAGCATTATAATAGGCAATGTCCAACGTCAAACGTTTAGACCAGGCATGGGGTCAATTATGGTTTGACTAAAGTCGTTTCGATGTACATTAAAAAAAACACTCTAATTCACTAACATCGAAAAAGCCCATTTTAAAAAGGAAGCACAATCTAAAGCACAATTAAAAAGGAATCACAATCTAAAGCACAAACAAAAATAGGAAGCACAATTGGAAAAACAATAAGCGAAAAGGAAGCACAATTGGAAGGTTAATTAACGAAAAGGAGCACTTTTGGAAGCAAAATCCACGAATAGGAAACTTGGAAGCAAAATCAACGAATAGGAAACACTTTTGGAAACATAATCTACTAAAGAAGCCTAATTGGAAGCATGAAAAAGAATAACAATCGGAAGCACAATAAAGACGAAAGCATAAAAAAAGCATAATCATAAGCTAAGTCAAAAAAGGAAGCACAAACGGAAGCACATTTGGAAGCACATTAAAAACGAGCTATATTACGAGACCTCCATATTAGTTAGAAGCAGAAATCGGAGAATAAAACTGTAATTTTTGAAAGCCAAAATATAATATATTTTTCATTTTATACAAATGCAGGTAAAACATGTTTTTATAGTCTATAGCCATCTTCCCTCAGTTTTTTGAGTATGAAGGCTACTTCGTTGAGATGAGAGTAGATCCTTGCCCTAAGAGAAGCCATCAGAAGTCTCAGACGATCGAGACCATCTCAAATGTATACTCAATGAAGCTTGGTGTCGATGAAGAAGCTTCGAGGTCATCGTTTAGGATTCTTACAGTAATCATGATGAAGATACTGTCGTCTACAATTATGGCAAGAGTAATTTTGGGACTAGTGACCAAACCAACCACTATGTGAAGTTCCTAAAGCTTCTAAGATCGCAAACTGTGATGAAGCCCTGAGACCAAAACGTATGTTGTACGTATGTGAGTATCTTAACATAATGCACAATCAATCACTTCTGCTGCTGTCATATTCATGAAATGTTTGTTATTAATATTTTTAGGATCACTATCATCCCAGTTATCATCGTAAGCCTGATCAGAATAATTTATTTTATCGTGTCATTACATTGTTTTGCTCTCAGGGCTTCATTACAGTTTTCGATCTCAGCAGCTTTAGATACTTCACACAGTGGTTGGTTTTGTCACTAGTTCCAAAATCACTCTTGCCATAATCGTAGACGACAGCGTCTTCACCAGCATTACTGTAAGAATTCTAAATCGATGACCTCGAAGCTTCTTCATCAACACCAAGCTTCATTGAGTATACACTTGAGATGGACTTGAATGTACTTTCACTTTTCAATTTAAGTTCTTTGTTGAGATCAGGAGAGATAGGAACATAATAGCATTCAAGATAAGGACCATTATTGTCGTAATGCAGCACATTATTCTTAAGAATACTAGCTCCATCACTGTCCTGTATCATGTAAGTGGTTGTAGAGGGTTGTAGAGTTTTGTGTAGAGTGTTTTTAACACTGTAATTCTTCTCGTGACGTCTAGCATTCCTTCTCAGGACAAATTCCTTGCTGCAGTATCTACAGCAGTCTCCTTTCAATGCAGCTGCAGGCAACGAACCGGGATCCATGCTTCTGCGACTAATGATAGATGGAAACTGAGATTTTTCATTAGAAACAGATAATTAAACACGAATTTGAGTCATAGGCGTGCGCAGGACTTCAGTATTGGTGGTGCCAGATTACACAATAGCCCTGTCATTCACGGACCCCGAGCCTAAAGCGGGAGTGGGGGGGGGGGGGGGGTCCTTCCCCGGAAAAATTTGGATTTGAAAGCGCAAAATGGTGTTATTTAAGGTGTTTCCGAAAAAAAACATTAAATACACAGATGTAAAAATTTTGACATTTTTTATGAAAAATTATGGCTTTGAACGTTATAATCACCAGGAAAACTACTAAACTATTTACAGTTTTAAGCTTTGTTGAGCCATAAAGTAAATTGCACAAATTGTTTGCACGGAATTCATGCTGGTGGCTTTGAAAAACCGTACTTACATGTTTTCTGAAGACGCCAAATAAATGCTAGAAAAAACATTCTCAAATGTTAAGTTATAAAATCAACAAATCAAGGGATTTTTGTAACATACATTAAATATGTAAAATATTAAAATAATAAAAATACACAAATAAGAGTGGGCAAAAGTTTTAACTTTTGGAATACAACAAAAATGTTTTGTCGGCGAATGCATATAAGTCATCGAGTAAGCCTATCCTTTTAACTACCTAACTAAACTCTCTTTTTTTAAATAAACCCTGGCGGACGGCGGCTATTATTCCGTGCGCCTGCCGAGTGGAGTGAACAGTGGACACCGAGCGCGCATTCTATGTAATTCGAGGAGAACTATGAAGTATTTACATTTCAGAAGTTTCGTAGCCGCGGCCCGCGTGTACAACACAAGTAATTGCAACTGGCTTGTTTCCGTGTGTATAGTTGGTTCGATTGATAATTGATATACTGATAGTGTTGTGAGCACATATCTGTAACTCGACACGATTGGAAAACATTTTTTTTTTTTTTGGAAATAATACGGATTTTTGTAAGTATGTATTATTTCTGCTTGTAAACAACAAAATAACGTTAACCCTAATGGTGGTGCCAAGGCACCTGTGGCACCTACCGTGCGCACGCCTATGATTTGAGTAATACATCAGCGAGAGTTAATTTTCAATTTTGAAAGACTCATGGCCAAGTAGTTCTGTTTTTCAACAACACGTGTCGCCACATGTAGCATGGGGGTAAATATTATTTATTTTTCATGTGGGATACAGGATGCTCATCGATCACTCACTATCGCAAAAGGAGGTCTTCGTTAGACATCAAAGAGAAGGAAATTCGTCTCACATGTCAATGTTTCTCAGCTGTCTCAAGTTACAGTAATCGTCTAGGTAATGAATCTCTTCGTTTGAAATGTTATACAGGCAGTCGCTGTTTTATGTGGGATGCGGGATAGCATTGAATATATATATATATATATATATATTCAATGGGGATAGTCACCCACGATCGCAAGAGGAGATCTTCGCTAGATACCAAAGAGAAGGAAGTTTCGTCTTGCACGATAGTGATTATCAGCTGTCTTAAGGCATATTATTTGACTGAGTAATGTAGTTTATTTTTAATTCCAGGTGATGAAATATTGGTAGTCCTGACTTTGTAACAGAAATTTAGCAATTTGAACGAAGTAAAATATTTTTCATGCAGAGATTAAGTACTAAAAAAATAACCAGAAGCACTCGAGAACATCAGCAGAAGTCTCACGAGGAATAATCAGGAGCAGATGGAGAAAACCATCAAAATATTGACAGGAATAATCAGGAGCAGATGGAGAAAACCATCAAAATATTGACAGGAATAATCAGGAGCAGATGGAGAAAACCATCAAAATATTGACAGGAATAATCAGGAGCAGATGGAGAAAACTATCAAAATATTGACAGGAATAATCAGGAGCAGATGGAGAAAACCATCAAAATATTGACAGGAATAATCAGGAGCAGATGGAGAAAACCATCAAAATATTGACAGGAATAATCAGGAGCAGATGGAGAAAACCATCAAAATATTGACAGGAATAATCAGGAGCAGATGGAGAAAACCATCAAAATATTGACAGGAATAATCAGGAGCAGATGGAGAAAACCATCAAAATATTGACAGGAATAATCAGGAGCAGATGGAGAAAACCATCAAAATATTGACAGGAATAATCAGGAGCAGATGGAGAAAACCATCAAAATATTGACAGGAATAATCAGGAGCAGATGGAGAAAACCATCAAAATATTGACAGGAATAATCAGGAGCAGATGGAGAAAACCATCAAAATATTGACAGGAATAATCAGGAGCAGATGGAGAAAACCATCAAAATATTGACAGGAATAATCAGGAGCAGATGGAGAAAACCATCAAAATATTGACAGGAATAATCAGGAGCAGATGGAGAAAACCATCAAAATATTGACAGGAATAATCAGGAGCAGATGGAGAAAACCATCAAAATATTGACAGGAATAATCACTAGCACACGGAGAAAACTAAAGTACGTTTTCCTAAATGAGGATCATAAATCACAGATAATTTTAAAAATTAAAAATTTAAATAAATAAAAAATAAAAAAAAATTACAAAGAACCTCTTGCTTGAGTTAGAAATCCAATCTTGCTGAACAAAGGAGAAGAAATTATTTTGTCAGATTTAATGCCAAATACATAAAAACAGGTTTCTTTCTAATAATAATAAATAGTACGTATCAGGTACTCTACAAATCAACTACCGTGAAAGTAAAGTTTCTAAGTGTTTACCGTACAACAGTAAACTGATGTTCTCGTGAAATTCACTGGCGGTAGTTCTGTCAACAAAGCGCTGTAACTGGTAATAGGACGTCTCTATGTTTGTTCGAGGCAGTCTCACTGCGTTGATGAGCCGATCAGGAAATCTTCTACGTCCACAAACACTTCCAAGCGGTCTTGGTTTGTTATATTCGGCTTTTCTTGAATAAAGTTCCGTCACAAGTCGAAGAAAATGACTCTTGTTGGTTCCTTGAAGAAAGCACATTTTTTTAAGTACTGAAGTTCTTGTAGAAGAAAAGTTATCTCGCGTTTCTTGATTAAGTTATATATATATAAGTTTCTTGTAAAGTAACTGAATTATTTACGTAGTCAAAGATATTGATATAAATAGTACAACTGTTGCGTGAATGTCAATTCGCGTTACGTTTGTAAATACTACCTTCACCGCACTTTTAATAATTATTTTCTTGAATTACTCGTCAGCAATATTTATCAGTATTAAATGAATATGCTAGTTATATAACTTAATCCTATCAGTCAAAATATTAGACCTGTCGTCGCTGAATACGATTTTACGAGGCCTGGAACTAATATTATAGTTTATTCGAGTGTTTCAAACATTCTAAACGAATGTTATAGAGAACCAAACTTTCGCTGAAATCAACAGCAGTTGTCTCCCAACTAACTATCGTTTACATGCTGTATAAACCAAACAAACATAATTTCATACCTTTTTCTACCAGGAGTAACATGTGGCTTACCTTTGCATTTCATTAAGCTAACCATATTTTCTTTATCATATCGTCTTTGGTACAATACTTGAATTAAATTGACATATTATACTCCCATGAAATTTATTTACAGCCTACTTGATAAGTTAGCAATATACACTACTTGTTGAATGTTAAGCACTTGTGTTACCAAGTAAAAATACGATACCAATTGTTATCTTGAATAGACCGCCAAAAATGATTGCCTAAAAATATTTTTACATAGACATTTTTTTGTTTGAATCTAAAAACAGTATTTTTTTTTTTTAAAATTTGAGGTTGTGTATTTGTAAATTTTGATAAAAAAGAAACGATTTCATAGTTCTCTGAAAGAGAAACAATACGTGTTACACGGAAGCTGCTTCAGTGTTGGGGACAGGAAATTTAAGGAAATACTCCAGTCTTTGTTGGGGACGGGTGGTCAGTAAAATGGCGTTGCAACAGGATCTAGAATGTAAAGCGCTCGGAATCTCGAAGGTGGTGAAAGCAGTTTAGTGCTGGGTTACTCTGGACCGGTGAAACGACCGCCATTAACATTCATGAGCATCGCTCTCAGCGGACGGGGCCTTGGGTGGAGGTGATTGTGGAAGCACAATGAGTTACAGCTTCCTCCCGCTCGAGATTTCGGCGAGGCGTGTCCGAGCATGAGATAACAACGGCATCGAGCATCAGAGATTAGGCTGGACGCCTGGTGCACTCGTACAACAACACGCGCTGACACACAGAATGTTCTGTCTGAGACAAACAAAGAACTGTTTGTAATTGGTGGAACAAATATTTCCTTTGCATAACCTAATTTTACATGTAACAATTTTAATTTGGTACACCTAACGATATATACATTTGAGTTGACTAAACAATTTTTTTTGGGGTAGTAAATTCTTTATTAATACTGTGTAATTTTTTTTGTAAATGGAACATAAATAATCACGTAAAATGACATGTATTTGTAAATTTATACATTAATATTACACGGAAGCTACAAAACAGTGTTCGCAGTAATACTGGGTTTGGATTATTACCCGGGCATTTATATTTTGTGTTGTCCCACTACCTCCAATAGTTAAAGTTATTTGTAAACCGTTCCCTGAATGGTTTTTCAGTATTAACTACGCATATTAATAAGCTTAATAAAACAAAATAAAACAAAATAATATTAGATTTTCTTGTAAATGGTTTAAAACATTTTTCTTGAATGAAATATCAATTAAAATATAAAATTATGCGCCAATCGCCATAAGAAATACTTAATATTATTTCGAAAAATATCTAATATAAGTAAAAACAGCCATTGCCATGTGCTGTACAAAGTTACAATATCGTTCTTGTAGTAAGTATTACACACAATTCTTGGCAACTGATTTCCAAATGAATATTTTGTAAAAGTAAAGAATATATATTTTTTCTTTATAAAAAAAATATTTATTTAAAACAACCGTTGAGCCATAGGTATACAAACAAATATATTGTTCAGAAGAGCAAACCTTACTCTCAGCCATCGGTAACAAAAAAAAAATATAAGTAACATTGAATAAAAGTTACAAACAACTGTTTGTTTATTATAACTTCAAACGTTTAATGAATTATGAGTTTGTTCGTGTTCAACGCCTCGTGGACATCGGGAGATGGTTATAAACGACTGTAAGTGATGATATGAGACGCGAATGAAGCACTGACGGAATTAATGGGCGGGAGGAACGGCAAAGTCCGCCACATGTAACCCCGTCGGACTGCCTAGGGGGAGGCGGGGCGATGTAACACCCGGCCCACAGTGCTTCCACGAGAACGGCTCAAGCATTACATAATCAAGCCTGACAGGATTAGCATACATACCTTTGGTTTGAAACATATAGTAGTACTAGTTAGCTGTAAGGTGCCTAAGGCGCCTGTTGAAAAATGATCAATATACATTAAATATGTATTAAAAATTAAATTTCTTTTTGTATTGTGAAAATGAAAATTATTTCTGATATATGTACAGAAATACTTTTTAAATGTACAAAAATTACAATAATATATATGTATATTTATATTTAGAGCATCTGTGCTATTTACCGATAATTTTAGCAGCAAGAAATTAAGTGACCATAAAAGAAGAATATAATATAAAAATTAAAAAAAAAGCGTAACTTCTAATAGAAAATCTACAAAAAAAATTTGCGGAAAATCAAACATATATGTATTATATACATAAAAGACAAAAATACCAACTTTTTAAATTAAATTATAAACTTCAGCGATATGAGCATATTTGAAAAATAAAACAAAGATATTGGAAAGGGCATAAGAACAAAATTCAAAATATCATCAAAATATTCCCATTGACGCAAACATAGATTTCCAGAGAGGAAAAAAAACTCGCCATTTTTTGTTTAGAGCTAAACTTTGAGATAAAAGCCTTTTTAGTAATTTTAAGCATATTTATTCGTAAGGCACCTAATGATAAATATAACGATCATTTTAATTTAATAACTAAGGTGTGTTACACTTACGCAGCGGTTTTTCAAATGTTACTCTATTTTTACACTTCCATTTTCTACTTTATACACGTCTCTATGGCGCAGGCTAGTATTTGTGCTTATCTCCAGGGTATTTATCTCTTTGGCGTTACAGAGTCAGAGAGTGAGTGATGAGAGTAAGTACATATGGGAAACTTTATTGTCTAACTGGTGATGAACAGAGGTGACTCACTCAAAGAACAGCGTTCCCTTTTGCAGATTTGAAACTGAACCCACGACTAAATTAGCTTGTCATAAGAAATTAATTCCCTGCATTCACCCGGTGATCGAAGTATTTTGAGTTCCTGTCACTCATTTCAAAGCACCATTTCTATCGCCAAAAAGGTAAGTTCGCTAGCTGAACGCTCATCTAGTACGTGCTATACCTAAGTTCATCCGTGTGTGGTTCACTCGTGAGAATGCCCGGTTTTTTCTACAGAAGTTCCGTGAATTTACGGAACCATAAATTTAATTTTTATTTATATTCAGGGTCATTAAATTTCTGCTGATATATTTTTTTTGTGAACGTGGGGTTTTAAGCGTGGGAATTTATTCCAACGGAGCACAGATCCAGACGTCGTAGGTAATGGTTACATAGTTTAACATGACTCTTTCAAAGTATTTAATAACACACTATTGGCAATTAAAAATATATTTAAAATATATATTTTTCATATAATTAGTTAATACAATGGTATCAGCATGATTTACAATTCTTTTCCAAAAAATATATGCAACCTTTCTCGAAAAAAAAAAAACCTTTGTTTTAGTTTCGGAGATTTGATAGGCTTGCAGTGTGTAAGTGGTAGCCTATCACGTTCTTTTTATTAAAGAGCACATAAATAAATGATGGTTTTTGGGCCAGTAACAAAGGAAGAAATGTTATATTTAATGCAGATAAAGATGCAACAATTTGGAGTGATATCTGCAGTGATCCAGGCTTTATTTAAAATATTATTTTTGAAGTTTTTAAATATTATGTGTTTCAAACAGTGTTACGATTTTGTACACATATGGCTAAATGAAGAGATATTTGGTACTTTAGAACGTAGATATACAGGAAGTTAAGTGGATATTTTGTTGTGACTTTATACAGTGATAAATTAGTTATGTACAGTGATTATCGCTAGAAAGTTAAAAACTCTTGACATTATACATATCTGTTCAAATCGTTGCTAATAAGTTTGACACGTTTGAAAGTTGGCTCTTGGCACAACAGGGTAACGAATGCAAAGACAAGATTTTTTTATAGACTTGTGAGACGAGAAAATACCACTGTATGATAATGCAATGCAAAATTTGTGCTGCTGCAGGAATAATAACGTACACACAAGACGCGATTGGTCACATGATGTACGCAACACTTAAATTCTTAAGTGCCTTCCAGATACAGAAAGAAAGTAGCTACAAACTTACATATTGGAATGGTTTGAATCATTTGAGTTTCGCTGCATTTTGGTTGATGTTGGTACACAGATCGTAGCCCCAAAACAAGCCTTAATGGGTGGGCAACAGGTACAACTCTCTTATCATCAACTCTATGACTGTTGTCTTGCGGCTTGCTTTTCTCAGTTCCCAAACTGAACTAGAAACAAGTAAGTTAACTATCCCGTGTCCACGAACGAAGTAATTTTATCATGCGGTAGTGATTTTCTTGAATTCAGGACCAAGCTAAACTAGACTCAAATGAACCAACTTACAACTTGTATTTCATTTGAATTAAAATTTTTCCACTGGAATTTTCGGTTGTAGAAAAAGTCGCGAAAGATTTTTTTTAACTTAAGTTGTTTTTTTGCAGTCATTGTCGTAATATGAATGGGATTTTTTCACAGGGTGACATATTGTCAGCGAGTTAAAGCAAGATGTATAGCGCTATATGACAGTGTGGTAGACATACAGAAATGACACACAATTGCTGTTTGTATGTCTATGACCTATGATTTTCTGTTTACCCATGGCGATCGGTCAAACGGTGTCGGAGTTTATTGACGTCATACATACATACCAACATCTTATTTTACATATATATATTGATTTTGTCATATGTTCGAAATAAAACACAAAACGCAGATTAATTCGTGTTAATTAACCGTTTTGTCTTTTACGGCTTACGAAAAATTATTTAGTACACACTATCATCATGATTTCTAAACTTGTTTTTCTAAATAAATATCTAACAATTATACAAACAAGCTTCGCAGCTCTTATAAAACGTTCAAATACTTTTGGAGTAAAAAAAGTGAGCGAGTATTTTAATATTCGCCAGTGAAGTGTTAACATCTAACCTCTAACCTCGGTAACGAGAAAAAACTTAATGTGTTTTCATGTTGCAAATGAACTTACAATACGAAAATTGGACACGAAATTTAACGTACAATTATTTTAAATAATGACGAGCGTGACAAATGTACAAAACATATTCATTTTAGGGATAAACGGTAAAAATGATTTCTGGTGCACGCCCATCAGCGCAGCATGGTGGTCGGGGCTTTACGTGGTGCGCCCTTCAGCGTCTATGCAACTATCCTGTAAACTTGAATATTCATAACAATATATAATCGCAACGTAAAAAATACATTTAATTTATTAGCTTGGAAAATTGCGTCGGAATAAGGCGTCAAAGATATTTAACATTTTGTTGGTTCTCTAAAGCATTGCAAACGCGGTGCTACCTTTTAAGTATTTTTCAAAGTAAAAGTTGCCGTCCAATAGATACATCGAAACAATATTAACCTGAAAGATTTTAAAACACATATAGTATCACTAAGTATTTGTATGTATATTTGTTTTTGCTGGAAGGGCAGAAATCAGTCTGTATCCTACTTCCTACAAACAATCCTTAACCTGATTAAGCTGATTCAACATTTAAGATTTTACAGTAAAAGTTTACCCACAAATTTGTTTTATTCAAAATGGATTCAAATATTTCCAGGCTAACAATTTCTTGTCTCTCTATAGTAAGACGAACGTTGCGCTATCTCTACATTTCAATGTACACTAACAATTGTAAAAATTGTATTGCGTATTTTTTCACTTGTCAATATCTATTTAATGACTATAATTTTATAAAGTGTTGAAAGAATAGTTGTATTGTTAAATAATTTGGCAAACCAATACGTTTGGTTTTTCCCTTAATGTTTACGAAAGTGACTATATACAGGTTTATGTTGCTACACGTGGGTCCGCCATAATTGTGACATTTCCGTTCCTAGACATACGTTCCATTTTCACGAAATTACTCCTACCAAGTGCCGTATACCTAGAGCTTATATGTTTACACATCAAACAATACAAAATTAAACTGACGAATTATCTTTAACAAAAAATATAAATTCAATTACAAGTTTGACTTTATAGTTCCCGGATTGAAGAAAAGAAAGTCTATGCTGGTTACCTGATTACCCACTATGTCTGGGCTGGTCTCATTACCCTATAAACGCAACCTGAGCTCCACTCAAGTCGGTTGGTTTTGAGGCAGATATACCTCATAATGTTATGTGCAAAAAATGTACTTCAATAGTTTTTGCAAACAAAATTATGCTATTTTATCTTCATCCTAGTGGTTTTAGGAAAACAATATTTTTGGTTTGTTTTATAACGTTTTGTGAATATCTTGTAATGGGAATTAATAATATTGGCAGTAAAAAATACCGCTAAAGCGTGGGCGAAATATAATTTTTCCCCCTCTTTACAAATTAACGAAACGTTAAAAAACATTATGCAGTCCACAGATAAATAACTTTATCTGCAGTGCACCATTCCTTGTTATGTATTTGTCGGAACATATTTTAAGTAAAATTGTGACGTCTGTTCGACACGTCCCACGAGAACCGAGACTGTCGTCAAGGGAATGAAACGAGTACACACGTCAGTCGCAGCTGATCCGCAGGGCGACAAGAGAAGATGAGAAATCGCCTCGTCCTCTGCTCTCTAGCGAGAGTGATAGGTCTCTCGCGAGAGTGATAGGTCTCTAGCGAGAGTGATAGGTCTCTAGCGAGAGTGATAGGTCTCTAGCGAGAGTGATGGGTTTGCGATGCGGGGACGAGTGATGCAGCTGCAGGTGATCACTCGCGCAGCGATGCCAAATCAGAACTTGGCTAGTTTGTAAACTCTTCCCGACGTTCTGTCGTCGCAAAGGCGCGAGAGAAATTTACTGACATTCTTGTTTGGTATCTGGTCGCAAAGGCCCGCAATTATTTCCATGAACCTGAATAGTTGAATTATTGCGAAGCGGCCCGAAACGAGCACACCATATTTGCATTCAAGTAATTGCACCGACTCTTAGAGTGTGGCGCTGCCTTTCTGCACTCAATTAACGCGTCTATCGAGCACCTGATTAATGGAGCTCTGTGCAGCTGCGCTGCAGTGCATGTGCTGTGTCATGAACATTTTATTCAGGGTTTTGTGTTACATGGCTACGCAATTAAAATTTGTTGAACTTTTACAACGAAAAGCCCTGGAAACTCAAGTTGCCAAAGATATCACTTGTAAATAGCAAGGCAGAGGTTTGTAAAATTGCAAAGGGTACAAAGCTCTGCTTTGCAATTTAACAAGTAAAATTGTTGGCAACTGAGTTTCCAAAAATTATCCTTGAAAAGAACATTTTTCTACAGTGTATGCACGGGAACGTTTAAGACAGCTATTCATCCAAAATTATGATGTTATACGTAAGAAATGCATACATTTTTAAGATTAACATCAAAACAAACTTAAATGTTTCCGAAAATTTACAGCAAGAACCGGTTTTAAAATGTGCGTATTAAAACTTGTTTTTTTTTTTTTTTACAGAACCTCTTACGCTTATTTAGTACTGGACTGTTTAGTATCTTACTTTATCCAGTAGAAAAATATGTGTTCAGCGACACAATAGTGAAGACAAATGTGAAACTATGCAGGGATGTTTCATGTCTGATTGGCCACCGATTCTTTAAACTAACTTTTTATAAAACCAGACTTCGTGAAACCTTCCTACATTTACAGAACAAATTGTTCGTCATTTTGGAAAACGGAACTTATCTGTTTTCTTAAAACCTAAACTAATAAATACCTGAACCTTTGTAAGTTTAGAACGAGCCTTTTCGAAGATACTCAAGGCGTTATTTGACCTTGCAAACAATATATTTGCGTTTCTATTTCGATAAAGCTACATGTGTTACTGATATCACAAATTTAAATATATAAAGTTTACACTAGCGTAATCTATGAGAATGTAAACATTAAAATAATTTTAAATAATGTAAAATTGCAAGCATGCAAAAGTAACTTGAAACTAAAGTATCGTGTATGATAATTATTATTGTGCCATCCATCCAAATGCAGAAAGGCAAAATTATTAAAAAATAATGGTTATCTTGTTTATTCAACATAGCTTTTATTAAGCTACTAGCTTAAAACACGCGATTTCGCACACGCAGTTTCAGAGTATTGCTAAAATATTACCATTGAAAGAAAAGTTTTTTAATAATTCCAAACATATTTCTAAATAAATGGACATAATAAATTAGTCATGTCCATAAAAGAATTATTTCATAAGAAAACAGTATAAAAATGATATTTTTTAAAAGTATATATGCATACGCTTTTTAATTTTTAGTATCTATATATTAATTATCTGATTAAAAAACTTCTGTTTCAGTGTGTTCGAGTATATATTTTTCCTTGAATTAACCAACCTTACCTCCTTTTCAATTCATGAGGTAGACAATTTAAAAAATGGTTAAACACGCACCTATTTCATTATAACTATGTTTATGCCATCTTTTCCAGTAACACTTTTATCTACTATGGTTAAGCCAAGCTTAGAATTATTAAATACTTTCACCGTTTTACAAATACCTCCAGATATTTAAAGATATTTTATACAATCACATCTATATTTAAAATAAAGAGTATAGATATGAAGTTTATTATTTAACGTATTATTTGATTCTTAGTTTTCTTAGCATTACCTAAATAAATAAATAAATTTTTTTACCCCTCAGCTTTTCCCACATGCATGCCATGTAAAAATTAAAATTTGGTTAAACATGGCAAGATCCGTTAACCAAACAAAAACCAAACTTATCCAGTATTTTTTTTTTCTTTTTACTGCAGATGTGAATTCCAAAATAATCATAATAAACTTATATTTATATAAAGTTAAAATTTATTTTACCAATACAGATTTAATTGTTTTCTTAACTATTTTATTTTTTCAATAATACTAACCCCTGTTACAACTTAAGAGGTTATATTTAGGAGAACGTTGAATAACAGGAAGTAGCAAACTATATGTTTATTTATCATTTCCCGTATAAAATTACGTTTATTTGATCAGAAGATATAATTTTTTAATGTTAAAATCATATTTACATTAATTCACCTTTTAAAAAAATCGAACTTCAGAAAAATGTAAAATAAGAGTTACATAGGTTTTGCATGTTCATAAATTATACCACATAAATTACATTATGCTTGATTAGCTTCAGATATACGACTTTTATAAGAAAAATTTTTTACCACCTTTTCGCCCTTTTTGTGGTCGAATATAAAAAAAATTTTAATGTTATAACATAATATTTGAATATATTTTTTCACGCTGTTCATGATTAGTTTCCAACGCTTCATCTTAATTTGCTTGAATATATGATTTATTATTTTAAAAACTAAGTGCCCTCGTTTTAATACATTTGGGGCGAATATAAAAAAGATAAAAGTTCTGTAAGTACTTAAATATTTACTTTATTTATGCTAAGATTCTTAAAACCGGCTTTGTTTGCTATAGAGATATTAAGTTTTTATGATATAACAAAACTTAAAAATACAACTTGTTACTCTATATGCATAATATTAATTATTCTTAATTTCTAGCCCATAGACCTAATAGTTTAGGAAATATGCATTTTTTTTCTTTAAACCAAAATTAAAACCTTTACCTCCCTTAGGGGCGGAAACTTGCAAATAAATTAAATAATAATAAAAGAGTTTATTTTTTAACAATAATTATAGTCTTACTTAACTAGTTTCGGAGAAAGGATTTTTTAAATAAATGAAGTCTTAACCTGTTTTCATCCCCCTTATAACACGAATTTTGCTAACGCAAAAATTAAGCAGTGCATAACTCTAAAATAAATTTTTTTAGTTTCTTACTTATTACTATAATAGAATTTAAATTGTTAGCTTGGTTGTTGTTTTAGTTCCAAGCTACCCCTTTTACCAACCTTAGCGTTTGAATTGCGCAAAATGGTAAAATTGTGGTTGGTAATTTTCGTATGTTTATTAATGGTACCTAGTATAATTTACTATATGGATAATTTATTTAAGATATATGATTATTAATCTTAAAACCATACCTACACGTTTTCAACGCTTAGAGGTTGCATTTCGCAAAATGGTACAATTTTGGTTAGTAGATTTCGTATGTTAAATATTGGTACCGAAAATAATTTATTATACTTAATTTAATTTGGAGGTATATATAATGTTAAAGCCATATATAACCCCCCATTTTAAACTCTTGGTTTTTTTTCTCGCAAAATGTAACAAATGTGGTTGGAACTTTTAATTATTTTATTATTGGTATTCAATATGTTTGATTATGCTTTATTATATATACATCTTAAAACCACATTCATTCCTTTTTCACTCATTAAAGCGAATTTCCCAAATCGTAATATGTGGTTGTAGTTTTTTAAATGTTTATTATTGGTACCTTGTTTATTTTTTATGCTTGGTTAACTTAGTGAATTAAATTAAGTATCTTAAATCCATAGTACCTCTTTTTCGCCCCTGAGTGGTTGAATTTCACAAAATGGTAAATTTGTAGTTAGTAGTTTTCTTATGTTTATTATTAGTACCAAAAAATGTTTTATGCTTAATTCTATTCAAATATATGATTATTAATCTAAAAACCATATTTATATTTTTCACCCCTTAGAGGTTACGTTTTGTAAAATATAAAAAAATTGTTGTTAGTATATTTCCTATATTTATTATTCGTAGCTTGATGAAATTCGGAGATATACCTAAGTATTAATCTTAAAAACATACTTACCCCTTTTTTTACCTCATAGGGGTTGAATTTCGCAAAATATAATAATTGTGGTAGTTTGTATTCGTATGTTTATTATTGGTAACCAATATCATTTTATTACACTAATTAAATTCATAGATATTATAATTAATCTTTAAAACGTACTTACTCCTAAGGGATTGAATTAGGGTTTTAATTTCGCAAAAGATAAAAATTCTCGTTATTTTTATTCTGTGTATATTTGGTATACAATCTAATTTAGTACGCTTGATTACATTCAGAGATATAATAATTAATCTTTAAAATACACTTACCCTTTTTTCGCCCCTTAGGGGTTAAATTTTGGAAAATTTCAAACTTCTGGTTGTTTGTATTCGTATGTTTATTATTGATACCCAATATCATTTATCGCGCTCAATTAACTTCGGTGATATAATTATTTATCATCAAAACATACTTACACTTTTTTCACCACTTACGGATTTATTTTTTGCAAATTTAAAATTTGTGGTTGGATATTTTGGTATGTTAAATATTGGTACTGAATATCTTTTCTTTAGTTTGATTAATTTTAAAGATATAATTAATTACTTGAAACCATATTTGCCCTTTTTTCACCTTCTTAGCTGTAGAATCCTGTAATTATATATAGCCTAGTTTTGAAGCAAGCCAAAGACCTTTCTAATAAAAAAATGTTTATCAAAATCCGTCCAGTTGTTTTCGACTAACTTTTGAACAAACAGACAATTGACAAATGATTTTAAATCTATGATTTTGATTTATCAATAATTTAAATAGCCATTTTCAATAGTTTATAGACGTTTAGCCCCAAAAAGTTTTATTATTAGTATAGATTAATAATATAATAAAAAATCTTCACGAAGGCTGCCATTAATTCACCAAAAGTTTGTAATAACTTAGGAGAACAATGTTACTGAGAAAAAGTAGTACTACTATTTTCAGAAATTTTCTGGTTAATTATTACTTGTTATTTTTTTTTTGCTAGTTCCCTAGTTGGTGCTGGTAAATGATGATATATGTAAAACTTTGGACAAAGCAATTTGTACACTCTCCCTAGTATATTAGCGTCACGCAAAAATGTCTTTATGCATAATGTACAATTGACGAATCATAATTCCTTTATTTATAAAAAATTGTTTAACTTAAAATACCTCACACAAATATTTTGTGTCTGCTAAGGAATTTGTAGAAGTTTCGAATATGGATAAAATTATTACAAATAACAAAAATAACGATTAGTATTATTTTTATTTATATATATTAGCAGGTAGTTCATAAAAACTTTGTCACTAACTAATAGAAAATCTGCGCGATGATACCTAATGCAAAAAGAGACAGATGATTCGAACAATACTTAAAGTGATGGTTAAGGAAGTTGAGGGTTATTCAAGAATGTAGTTTGAAAATGATTTTATTGATGTGTAAACATCTTAACTCTCGGTTATGGCAATTAGTAGGCGTAATTTCATGAAAAATGGAACGGAAGTCGATGAACGGATGGCACAAAGATGGCGGATCCACATGTAGCAACATTAATCCGTATATAGTCACTAACTTTAACATTAGGCTACACACCAAAGTATTGGTGTGCTAAATGAAACTTTATGTTTGTGAATCCACCATGAAATATATTTGGTAAACTAAAATAGTCATTTAAAAAGTAATCTCAAAATTTTAAAGTACCCAATAAAATTGGCGTTACATTTATTAAAATACGTATGCTCTTTCTTCATTCTCAATTTGCTTAATAGTACAGCAGTAGAACGCACGCTTGGTTTCCTCAAGGAACGTGGTTCAAAACTCGTTATTGGATTTTTTTTTACTTTTGTAATAACATTATAATATAATTATATAATAATAATGTTGAATCAGCTCAATTCGGTCAATATGTGTTTGTAGGAAATATTTCCAGACTGATTTCAGTCGTTTAAGCAAAAACAAATGTATAAACATGTACTTAGTTTTATAATGTGTGTTATAAATTTTCTGGTTAATATTTTAGTAATGTCATAGAAGTTTAACTTCTAAAGTGTGCGGTATATTTATAGTATTATCTGTTTATTTATTACGCTTGGCTTTTTTTTAAGGAATTTAACCATAAATCTCGTGTTCTAGTTTTGTATTATAAGTTTATTTGCAACATGAAAAGAAAAACATTTGAACACAAGAATTTCGTCGTTACCGAGTTTAGATATGTACACATCACTGGCGAGTACTGAAAGACTCCTCACTTTTTTTTATAATATATCAAAAACCGATTTGTACTGAACGAAAGGTTCATTGAATAGTGATGTGTTAAATAAGCTTGTAAATGTACGAAAATTTTGTTTGGAACATAAAATTTTTTCACTAATAAAATGAAGGGGTTCTTATAATTTAATTTCACTCATCTGAGGAACAGAAAACTGTAACCGATAACTTGACAGACTTTAAATTGACATGTTAAACCCAGCAGAAAATTTATCTTCAGTAAAACACTATTAGGCCGAGGGTCTCCCATGAAACAGCATACAATGTTTCAAAGATTTGATGTGGTGAAACGCCTTGAAGTTATGTAACAAGCCTTAGATGGATTTTTTTTTTACGTGAAAAAGTCCATTTTCTCGTTACAGCGAAAGTCGATAGTGACTAAAATTACCGTCAGAATTTAATCGCTAATGACCAAGAGACTTATAATGCGTTAACAATGGTTGAATCTACAACGGGTAGATCACGTCTGTGCGTGTTTTTCGCACAGTATTTGCTTTGCCTGTGACGTCATCGCACCAGTGTAGTGCGCGTGATTGTTACGAATTAGCTTTGTGGAAAGTTATGAATTGGTGTAGCGTGGAAACGCGTTTGCGAGAGCTTGTGGAGTACTACTAGAACACAAAGTTGAGACCGTAAAAATGATCGCTGGAGTATAAGTGAAAATCGGTATTAAATTGAAAATTACAAAATTATTAATGATGTTGTCTCATATGACAAGTAAATATGTTCGTAATTGTATAAAACACAAATCAGAGGAAAGCTCCTATCGAAAGGAATCCAAAAAACTTAACCAGTTCAATGCCGAGCGAATGCGAGAGCTACGGCAGCGTCAAAAAGGAAATGAAAAAAAAAAGAGATTGATAATTAAATTACACATTAATACGAAACTCTTGTTATGATTTTATGCCGACGTTTAAACGAAAAAATCTACGGCGCCGACACGATTTGAGCCTTTCTCTGTGTTTTTCACGAAGATGATTCCACACAATTTCGTGCGACAGCGATTTGACCATGCGGTATTTTTGGGCTTATGTATCTATTTGCTGCAGTGTTTTCCAGCTTCCCAATTGAAAGTGGTTTAGTGGCGAGCAGGGTGGAACCAGGGGTTAGAAGATTCTCGATCGTGCCACAGGCTAAAACATTTGTTTAGATTTTTTCTGGTGCGTGATGTGTTATGCTCATAGAAACAGTCCCCCCCCCCCCCACGGGGGGGGGGGGGGGGCATTGGCACTGCAGCAAGCAGCACCGAACACTAACAATTTTTTAAATGAGCGATTATAATCCATGCGTTATTTAAAGTAATATCAGCACCATACCATAGGGTAAAATATCTTAAGATTCCTATTTCCACGCAGAACGTAGAATCTCAACACTTATGTCTATGTGCCACATATTCAAGTATGTTATAAAATAGTTTCATAAAAGCTTCTCAAATTAAAAAATTAGCGGTATTTTTAAATTGAAAATTTTTAAACAATAGCCTGTGCAAAAAACAGTTAATTCCAAGTTAAAACTTTTAAGCACATAAGTATAAACCCAAAAATAACTATAAGAAATAACAATATTCTTTTTAAATTATTATTTTTTTACGTTTTTTAATAACAGATTGTTACAAACTATCTGGCAAAAGCATTCTGAGACGAACCGTAATGAATTTCTTACAAGATCAAAAGTCAAGGAGTTTACTCTGGAAGAGAACATGAACTGCTGGGTGGTTGTGTTAAGTGTACACAAGAGCACATTTGGAGCGAACCTTGACATGACATGAAGGATTTTGGAGTTAAACCACAATAAATGATCTCACGGTCAAGATAAATAAATAATTTCGTCACTTTTTATGGCAACATTGCCCGAGCAACCTTTTAGTTATTTTCAGTTGTTTGTTTTTAATTTTTGATATCATCCTACTGCTTTATTACGCTAGGTACATTCAAAACGGCCTTCTTTTGTTTCCGTTTCACTCCCAGTTCGTTATGGTTAAACTTTGAATTCAGATTCTTCTCTCAAGTCCATCTTAGTGAAAGGACAGGATTAACTCACTCCAGTACCTGGTTCAGTCCGGTCGAGTGTGTTTAGGTGTAAATTTATATGACCATCTGGTCGTGTCAGAGTAGTTCAGGGCTCAGTTTAATAGTCCCGTCCTCTTAGGCCTCTGCGTTCGAACAACACGTTGTCTTGCGGAATCCCTGAGTGGTTTATTTTCATCGGAAATATAAATCGTGTTGTGTTTGCCACTTGATATTTAGTAGCGCCGCAAAATGATCCGAAATCTCTCAAAAATGTTTTTTGACTGAAGTCCCATCAGTCGGTACAGGGATGTGACCTTTTTCTTTGTGATAAAAGGGCCCTGGTTCGATTCCTAGTGAGTTCGTGGTTTGTTGAATTCCGGATTTTTTTCTTTTTGGTTCAGAACTGGTTGCTGTGTTGTTCTCCAAATCCATAATGGGAAAGGCAGTGGCGAACCATTGCAGAATCGCTTCGTGCCATGACAATATTCACGTGGTAAGTACCTACTGGAGTCCTAACCAGCCCCCGAAATTATCACCCAATGATCATCACTATACGAATAGGATCTAGCTGAATGCTACTTTGTGAGCCACCGTCACCCACAGCTACATTCCGATCGAGGAATATTCACGCCTCTTAGTTGAACTAACATATTTTAATATTCTTGGACTCGTAACCATAATAAGGTATGTCATTTAGTTAATCAAATAATGATTTGTCACAAATAATTACCCATGTCAAACCAAAGCGTGAAAAGCATTATTCCAGCAGAAATGCGAGAGCGCAAGAGCGCAAATATGCTGCGCCATTTTTTACCTTTCCCCGCCGTCTCCTCTAACAGTTCCCCCACCACGTACCTAACTATTCCGCTCCTCTCCCGGATCCCCCACCACATACCTAGCTATTTCCCCTCATGCGATCGGAATTTTCGTAAAGCTCCAAAATTTTTACCCCCTCAGCAAATAAGTTTCACTTCAATAGTGTGTTTCCTTACAGTTAAAAATCTGTAGGAATAGTATTTTGTGTTGTCAATGCGTTTCGCAGGGATAAACAACACACGTTTATTCAGTGAAGGTAGCGTGCAACTTATTTTATCAATGGCAACTGTGGGACATTAAATGACAATGATAATGTAATAATTTTTTTTGATAATGTTTGGTATATCAATTATGTCGTTTAGTAAATTTTCAGTTAGACATGAAGGCAGTAAATTTCTCTAGCTGGCTTCGATGCAAGGTTTACAAAGGGACGTGAATTGTCTTGTAAGTTGGCTTCTGACCTGGCCGGAATCTGGAGTGGTTTCCGCGCGGATACGCAACAGGTGCAGTTGGGACACTCTCGTGTCGCAACTTGGCGCAAGGAAGACGGGGCTCCTTCATTGATATTCCGTGTCCTCTGGCCGTGCACACGACCGCCACGTGGGAGAGATGAACTCCCCCCTCCACATAATGGCCGGTAGCGCGCGCCGGTCCACGCAGCGGGGAGGCCCTGCGCGCGCGACTCCTGAAGGCAGGTTCACGATTGCGTCGTTACCACAACGCCGAACGTACAATAACGCCGAATACCATAACGCCGAATGCCAAATTGACCGCAACGCCGACAGCTAGAAAACTGCTGTTTACCACAATGCCGAAATACAGTAACGCCGAAAAATGTTTGCTGCGGTGGTGGGGGGGGGGGCAAAGGATCAAAATGAAAAACAACAGAATAAATTTGTGTGCTAACCTTACCTAACCTAACCTTTGTGGCAGTCCTGCAATGACATTTTTCGGGGTTAATGTATTTCGGCGTTGTGGTACACAGCAGTTTTCTAGCTGTCGGCGTTGTGGTCAATTTGGCATTTCACGGGTCGTCTGCGCATCCTATTTAGACTTAAGACTTTACAGAAATGGTTATATTTTATAATTTGTCCTTAGGTGCACAGTATTATGTGTTGTTGGCGCGAAATAATGTTTTGTTCGGAAGCCGGTTATTATTTTGTACAAAATTAGAAGAAAATACGAAATTACTAGTTACATGTAAATGGATGATAAGATACTTAGAAGAACATTGAACAAAACATTAAAAAAAAATTCTAATTTCAATATTTTCGTTTTATGATTACGGAAATTGATTATTCTGAAGTGTTTCTGGTTAATGTTCTCTATTATACTAGTAGATAAATATGTATTTACAATTAATGAATATATATATTTTTTTACTGTAAAGCCATTTTATGATAGCTTGGATTAGATTATATTAACATTATGTGAACTAGTATTTATATGTTAAAGTTAAATATCTTCGATTCCGACTTGTGTAGGTACGGATTATATGTTACGAGCTGAAATGTTGCACTTTGAGTTTCAATCGTAGCCAATTGTCTGGTGTTTGAAGTAGGTAAATAACCAATTTCACCATGGATAAAACTGTAACGTTGAACAAATTATCAATCGGCAAAGATTACAAACATAAATGCACTTAAAAAAGCAAACGATAGCTAGGAAAACAAAAATTAAACTTGTCCCAGTTATAAATCTTAATAGTGACAACTATAAGCGTTGTAGATTGTTGGTCCAAGGTCACAATTAAAGAGTAACTCAAACAGTTTTAGAGAAGCGTATGCGCGAAAACTGCTTTAAGGTTTCCATGTTTGAAGCGCCACCTACGCAAAAGGCGACTCCTGAGTTCGAAGTATTTTTTGATCTGAATTTGCTAAGAGTGAATCTAAAACTTCAGGACGGAGCCACGCCCCATTGGAATTTCTAAGTACGAGAGTGGTTGAACATCGAAGACCCTGACCGTTGGATTGGTCGTAATTGTCGAGACGACAGAGCTCTTGTTTCGCTGGCCTACACGTTTACCTGACATAACACCTTGCGACTATTTTTCCTTTCGGTATTTACAAAAGATCGTTTCTACGTTTCGCCGCTACCCAATGATTTACCAGAGTTGAGACACAGAATGGAAGAGGCTATTATTGCCTCCATTACTCCCAAAGTGTGGGAAGAACTGGACTTTAATATTTATGTGTGCCGTGTAAATAATGGTGCACATATTGGACATTTGTAAGAAAAAAAAATCTAGGTTAGTATACCTTTCAATCTGATGTATGATTTGTAGTGAATATTCCAAATTAAAACTGTTATAATATACCATTGAATCTGGGACCTCCTTTTTGAGGAATCCTGTACTTGTCCAGTTAGGACCGGTGCGAGGCAAAACCTTTTTGAAGCTGAATTCTGTTGGCAGGAGTGATTGTCATAAGCGTATGCGCACATGTTGAGACTAGCTGGGACGTGCCTAAACGTGGAGTGAGTGTGAACCCTCTCTCTCAACTCAGCGCCCACCTCACCTTCGCCCTCCCTCTTCATCACTCGCCGACCCCTTCCCCCAACCTCTTTAAACGCCCCCCCCCCCCTTCCACCTACCTAAAGAATTTCAGGCAGTCACTTCTTCCCCTCCCTTCCAACTTGTCGTTCCTTCGCACCTCGGACCACTGGGGGAGGGGAGTCTGCACGGGGCCCCCATCACTGCCAGCGGCGGCGCGCGCTGCGGTAGTCGCGGCGCTAATGGACTCGCGGATCGCCGACCACCCGGCGGCAAGACGACACGGCTTCCGGGCAGACCCAGGGGTCCCCGTCAGACTTCACTGCCAGTGGGGTCCGGACCCCTCCCTTACAGAAAAAAAAAACAAGCAAATTAGCTACATAAAATTACAAATATATCATTTTGAAAAAAAAAAAAATCCATAGTGGGCGACACTAGCAGGGGCGTAGCCAGGGAGGGGGGTTAGGGGTTCAAACCCCCCCCTCCCCTTAGCCCCAAAACTTTAATTAATTTCTTATTCATTACTCAAACACATTTCATATTAAAATTAATAAAATTTTTACCATTACAATATTTAAATTTAAGTACCGAAAACTGCTAAAATAGCACTATTTTACATACACCTTATAATCCAACTTTTCCCGGGGGAGGACCCCCGGACCCCACGCTTTAATACGGAGGGGGGGGGGGGCATGCTTCTTAGCACCTCCCATACACAAATCCTGGCTACGCCACTGGACACTAGTGTATTTCCTCTATATTACAGCCCTCCTACACTGAAGCGGCTGAAATTATGTGTCCAAGCACAGACTATTTTTAATGCCAGTTTGCACGTGTGTTACTGTAAGTATGTCTTTCATACAAACTTAAAATGTGCGTTTCATGGATTTATTAACATTCATCTATGTATGCCTTGTCTCTACGAAATCATTGAACAATGGACTTTAAAACGAACTTTTCAAAAATTAAATAAATATATACAAAATATAAGATATCCAGTTTTCTTTTCCCAAGCAAAATCATTACATAAATATTTGAACTAAAAGTCTACCAATCCCTGAGACTTCAGTGTTACAAACAGTTTTCTTTCAAAATTCCATTATAAAGAATAATAGCTCGTAAAATATGATATAATGGTTACACTGGACCCCTCGCTCACACGATCCTGTCCACGGCACTGTCACTGTCTCGCGACCAGCCGACAGAAGTGTCACAATCAGCTGGTAGCAGCCACTACACCGAGGCATTTGACTGCAATGTGGATCTAGTGCCTGTCGGTCAAACGACTATCGGCCTAAGTAGGTGCCACAGAATCAGCGAGTGAAAACAGCGACCCAAGTGTTTTGTTTCAATTCTGACTTAACAGACACTCACTTCTGCAAAAACCATCAACCACAACCAACAACAACCTAGCTGCAATTTCACACTATGCCTACGTTATCCGACCACGAACGTAATCACGAAATTTGCAAACACATGGCTGCATCCAAACGTGAAATTACGAACTAAAAATGAGATGTAAACTGTAACACAAGGGCGACGCCGGAAGGGGGTGGTTAGGGGGGGGCAGTTGCCCCCCCCCCCATAGAGCCCTAGAGATTAAAAAAAATGTAGCCAAATGCAAAAAAATACATACTTTTCCCACAACTTGCCCCTCCCTCCCTAGGCCATCGGCTGGCGACGCCCTTGCTGTAACATAAGCGTTGTGGCAACTGCACACATCATGACGCATATTTTTGACAGTTCTGTTCGCAAATAAGTCGTTTGACGGTGGATTCACACACAACATATAACAACATAAATACTCGCGTGGTCAATCCATAGAACTATTAACCTACAACAGGCAGCTAATGCGTTTTGAAAAATAGGTTTTTCAGTGAGACAATATTTGAAATTAATTTTTTTTGTATGGATTAGCGAAATGGATCACACATCGCTTTGTTGCCCGGGTAGCTTCTGGTGAACTCCAAGTGTTGTTTACATGATATCGCGGGGAATGCAAAGAAATGTGTTCTTTAGTCAGGACGTACATGAAGCAATTTTCATCCATCCTGCATATCTCCACGTGAGCCTGCACGGTCACAGAGTTGATTAGCTATTGAGACGTTCACCCGTCACGTGGTCGTTGCTTCATGAACCCCAGCTGTTTGCCTGACGTGAATGCTAATACTGTATCAACATCTGGCCCATTACAAATATACCTAATTATTGGGTAGGTTATTTTACTTTGAATGTTTTTTTAGTTACGATGCGTGTGTGTGTGTGTTACGTCGCTAAATTACCAAAATTTCTGCCTGCAAATTTGATACGCTTTGGGTATTTCCAGAATGTAACTCTTGAGGTTCTTCCATTGCGCTGTGTTCATCCCCGCCGCTCTTTGGACCCTCTCGTTCACATACTTCGCACTCTCAGCCGGCCAAGCGTTTCAGAGCTCTCACTTTATTTATGGTTAAGGAAAACTGGTCCCATTCTTGTCAGCCGTATCCATTTGTGTTGACCCTGCTTCTCGCGAGAAACTGCGAGTGGGTTTTTCTCTGGCCTCGATGGAACGCGAGCCCTAAAATATTGACGTTGAATTAGTTGACATGTAAGGTGCTAAATTTTCAATCTTGGCCTCTATTCAGGCGAGAGTTCACGTCCCAGATTTTTACGGTACTGACCCCTAATAATGACTTTACAAACGGCAGAGACTCTTAATACAGTCAACTCTAAATCACACTTGACTGTTGGTACTCATATATTCTATAGGTTGTTACATGGAAATAAAGGGTTTCCAGGAAAAGAAATTTAATTTATCTCACGTTAGAAATTTCTTAGAAATAATGGTACTCCCACGAACGTGGATGTATTGAACTTTTCCCACTAAAAAGTTTTAAAAGTTGATAATTCAGTAAAAATTGTTGGCTATTTTTCTAATTGCAATAAATAAATTATAAAATTCCTTTATATTTTAATTTAAACAAATATTAGTCAGAAATCAAATTTCAAATTACTTTTTTACTAAAAAAATTATATTTTTTAAAAATACTGTTCTCAACCTTTTAGAAACTGCGTACCACTTGACATATTTAGAAACATTGGTGTACCAGTAGGCACTAGAACTACTTAATCTTCTAGTTTTAAATATTAATATATAATAAATGATTATTTTTGAAATTTATAAAAAAATAAAATATATATTGCAAAATGACAGGTTTGTTTATATCACGTTATTCTGAAAACAAAAAATGATAGACATTAATTCAACTTGAACATTACAAGTAAAACAATTTTAGACAATTATTTCAAATTTAGTCAGAAAATAAAGATTCATAAAAACTGTTATTTTTTTAGTGGTAAACTTTTTGCTGTTTGTGCATTATCAAACTTTGAATATCAGAGTCAATGGAACTTAACTTGACCGCATTTGATCGCGTTCCACCTGCAATGTTGCCACGTACCACTTGTGGTATGCGTACCACCGGTTGAGAAACACTGCTGTAAATAACAGGACACAGATTAAACTTAAGATCTAAGTGTATTAGAAAGTTAATTTAATTTAAAAATTCCACTCAAAATTATTCTCAACTAAATTTAAAGTTATTTGTTAGTTTCCTCTGTTTATGTTATGTTATATAAAATACAAGCTGTAATAAACCAAGAAGAACGCAGTAGTATCACAACAAAATTGTATAATCTATTTCCGTGCTCAAAGTTGTATTCCGTTCATACATGTTCAGTACAATCATTTAGAAACGTACACGCATGTAATACTGTGGTTTGGCACACAAAATTTGTCTGTTAAATTTTGTACGGTTTATGCGAATATTTATCTACCATTCGAGCGTGCAAGCCAGCGACACTGTAAATAGCCAAGCCCCTACCTTGTTTGTCATTCCACCTAAGTGAAAGGTTTAATTAATTCAAACATTGAAAATATATATGACGTGCAAGCGACCTTCTCTTGAGTTGCAGCTGGGAAACTATGCACATTGCAAGTGATAGTCAATATTCCTAATCAGTTTGTGTAACATAAATGTACAAAATTAGTTTTACGTGGCATGCGAAGAATTAAAGAAGTGCTACAGTAAACTCCGAAACACTTGGAAACAGACTCAGTGTTCATAAATAAGTACGAGTTCTGCTAAAGGTTTGGACTCGTTTTGTTTCGTCAAATGTGTCTTTAAGATCACTGCCAATAAGTCTCATACCGTCATACGTACCTAAGTGTACCATAAAACATCTGAGAAAAATAAATCTTTGCATAAACAGAAATCTTATAAAAACAACGAATAATTTATTGTTACACTTTATACTTAAATGATTGTGTTGGCACTGTCGAAATTTTTATTTGATATGTGTTTTTAGGCTTAACAAAATTTTTATGCTCAAATAAATTACTTGATTTGAGTAACAAAATTGTTTGTTTGACTATATGCACGTGCCAGTAACTTTTCAATAAATTCCCTTACAAAATCAATATGTAATTTTCTTTTGTACTTAAATAATGTTCTTTTCTCACTAATTTCCATTAATTTTTTTTTGAAAGCTTGGTTTTTATTATACTGTACGTACATTATCAGGATTTAAACTATGCTCGGCAACTTCTACTTCAAAATCAAATAAAAAATAAATTATTTGTAGTTATAATTTATAAAAAAGTTAAAATTATTTTGCATAATTTAATTTATAACAAACCATAGCTTCAAGACATAAAGCACGGGCGCCGTAAGATGGCTGGAACGTCTCCTCCAGTGCATAGATTTTTCATTTCACCTCCCCCCTCCCCGTAATTTACCTTCAATTTTTTAGGTGTTAATAATAGTAATATAATATAAAAAGTAAAATAGAATGAAACAATTGTGTAATATTAATTATAAGACACTTTAACGATGATTTAAATGCTCTGTTATTTTCAACCTCCTTTAAGGTATACTATTTCTGGTGAGGCGGACTGATAAGCGCGACGCTCGCTGATACTATCAGCCAGACTGAACTGAGGCGCAGTCTTTTCATCTTGCGTACAGCAACTATGAGCTTTGAGCAACAAGCATAACATTAAAGAGCGGAGAAATGAAATTAAAGGTGTAATGCAAATCCCTTGAGTGTTTTCAAGAATCAGCATCTGGTGTTTCACGCCTAGAAATTATTCTGAAAACGCTCGATTAAGCCATTTACACTGTTCTAAACATACAGTTTAAAAACTAAATATACTACTCGTCTGTCCCCAGCGTATTCTTAAATGCTTTTCGTAAACAGACACTACAAGGATATCTTAGCATGTTAATTCTGAAGCTCTGCACACCGTATGTGTGCCCGGGTAGGTGGTGCCCTTAAACCGCAATGAAGAAGAGACTTCTAGAAATAAGGGAGGTAGGTACATGTGTGTTTTCTTCATCTACGCGCGACATAACCAAGCTCCGACCGACCGCACAGAATTAGAGCGACTAAAATACGCACCTTCCAACCTCTGGAATGAAATGTTTTGCTTCACACATCCAGTTACGTGCAGATGGGATCTCTGTCATTGCAGTGTGTTGAAACACGTTTAATACCGATTTTAGCCACGTTTAACACTGTAGCCAGGAGGAGGTGCGTGGGGTCGGGGTTTAGAACACTTGCGGAGACATTAAGAAAGTTACAGCAACTCAGCTACACAAGGTTACAGAGAGCTTTACTTGGAAGGATAATTGAAATTATGATAGTAGACTCAGGGGGCGCAACAACTAAATATCCAAATGGGGGGGGGGGGGGGGCAATATACCTTTTTATAAAGAATCATCGATCCCCCCTATTGAAGCGGGGGGTCCGGTGGTGCTCCCCCGGGAAAATTTTTATTTCAAGATGGAAAATGGTGCTATTTAAGCAGATCTAAAAATTGATTACACAGCACTTTCTTTGCCCCCATTTGCCCCCACTTCAGGGTTTCAGAGGGGGGGGGGAGGGATACCCTCCCCCCCCCTGTTGTTGCGCCCTTGAGTGGACTACAATAAAGGCACTTCCTTTCCCACATCTAGCCAAACATGCCTCAAATACAAAAGCAGCAGGAATCGTGTTCGCAAAGAAGTCTATATTTAATGCCGGTTTGCACACATGTTACTGTAAGCACGTCGTTCATTCAAACTTGAGATGTGTGTTCCATGTATTGAACATCATTAATATACGTGTATTTATGACTTGTATTAACGAAAGCATCAAACAATTGATCTAAGAAGAAAAAAGTGTGCGCGTGGAGTCCACTCGCGACAGAAGTGAAACTTCTTGCTTATTAGTTATAGGGATACATTATTAGAATTTTATATTTTATTGTACAAGAGATAATAATTGAGAATATTAAGGATGCGGGTATAATAAAAATAACTGAGGGGTACACGAACACTAGTAGAACTCCGTAGCATCACTGCTGCTTTACAACTAGCATATAGCATGTTACGCTACGTACCTATCCAACCCACCTCCCCCCCCCCCCCCTTTACTTTATGCGTCATCCCCTTCGACCCTAGTGCATGCGTTGGAGTGGCGTCGCCGCTGACGCACTCTCCTCGACTACACATTCCCCCACCACGTACCTAACTATTCCCCTCATGCGATCGAAATTTTCGTAACGCTCGAAAATTGTAGCCCCCTTAGCAAAGGAATTTCACTTCAAAATTGTCGTTCATCGTAATTTTGGGAACTGTATAAATTTTCATTCCCCTCCACGCAAGAATATTACGCGCGGAACAATTTTACATGAGCGTCCACAATAATGTGGAACACTGTTGTGATTAGAGCTGGCCAGTGAATATAATACTGATTGGAGTAGTTTTGTAAAGACGAACTACACAATTTCTACGCCCTAGGTAATCTTAAAGTTCTGTATAAATATTGGCTGTAACATTTATTTTGGGTAAGCTTGGTGATTATTTAAATTTTTGTCTAGAATCCATTTAGTTATAGCACTGCTAAACAAGATACCTTGATTATGGGTAATAAGTATTTAAATGACCAATTTATTTTAAGTCACGTGGGTGAGGCCTATGTATGACAATAGTATGAATTTTAAAGATAAAATTATATACGACTATTTAATGTTAAAAATATATATATATTTTTTTAAATCCTTTATAATGTTTACATTACGTTTACTATCATTGCACTGTAAAAATTTTGGAACTCCAGTTTTGTGGGTCTGATTAAATGCAGAGGTATTTTATTTTTGAATTTTCTTGTTGACATCCACGATCACTATCATGATCCTTAAAATGTATTTATCTGCTGTTATCTGCAGTGAAATAATATTAAATATTGGCCCAC